>NC_141535.1:126167500-126467500 GCF_021556685.1 Rattus norvegicus
TATTTCAATAGATGCAGAAAGGGGGTTTGATAAAAATTCTCTTTATAATAAAAACCCTAAAGAGATGATGAACAGAAGAGGAAGATCCCAATAAAGATATCTATGACAAATCCATAGTTAGCATACTAAGTTGGGGAATAAAAGAATTTTCTTCTAAAATAAGAAATGATACCAGAGTGTCAACTTTCTCCCCTTATATTCAATATATTGCTAAAATTCTTAGTTACAGCAACATAAGCAAATGAGATAAATAGAAGAGGAAGGTATCAAATATCCTTATTTGTCCATTGTTTGATTCTATATCAAACACTCTAAACACCTCACCATAAAATTCTTAGATAGGATATAAAATCAGAACACTGAAACCGAAAGCCTCTGTATACAACAATAACAGACATGTTTAGAAAGAAATCAAGAGGCTAAAAACATTCCGATTGTTCCCTAAAACAACAGCAAAACAGAAGAAACTAAACTTTGGAATATACTTAAGGAAGTGAAATACCTTTACAATGGAAATCCTAAAATAATTCAGAAAGAAAGTAGATGTGTGGGATAGTGAATGCCTTTAGTCCCAGCACTAGGGAGGCACAGACAAGCAGATCACTGAGTTCAAGGTAACTTGGTGAAGCAGTGTTTAGAAGAATCAAGTTATGAAGCTGGAGAGATTAAGTCAGTAGTTAATATGTGTACTACTCTTCCAGAGGACTCAAGTTCCATTCTATTTCCAGTTCCACCTCAGGGAGCTACTAGTCACCTGTAAGTACAGCTATGGGAGATCTGATATCTGATTCCATATTTCATTTTTGGAAGGCAAATGTGAGCATGTGTGTGTGCATGCATGTGTGAACATGCACACGTGTGAACACACACACACACACACACACACACACACACACACACACACACACCTTTGAAAAACCCAAGTTGTATTGTAGAAAACTGGTTGCTACTGGAGATAACCAGTTAAGTAGATTGATCCAGTCTCAGAATGACAGATGTCAGATTTTTTTCTCATTTGTGGTTTTTAGTTTTATATAGATACAAAAACCATATAAATATGCATCTCATGAAAACTGAAGCAAAACTGGCCACAGAAACAACAAAGACTCATGGAAGAGGAGAGAAGGAGGAGGTCATGGGAATGCAGAAATATACCTAAGGTAATTGTGTATTTCATAAAAATGGCTTCATATAATACACTACCATGTTATACAGGAATACATATGCAGTGAAAGAAAAATATGAGATAATTTGTGTTTAAAATGTCTTTAGGAGTTATGGGGGTGTTTATTTGTTTATTTGTTCCTGATTTAACTTTGGTACCTGATATCTGTCTAGAAAATTGTGTATTTCTTCCAGATTTTCCAGTACTGTTGAAATCATTGCTACCTGTGAGGTTGGAACCCAGGGTCAGTCCATTTGGGTAGTGGCTTAGTCCTGGGAGCTCTGGTTGCTTGGCATTGTTGTTCATATGGAGTCTCGAGCCCCTTCAAGCTCTTTCAGTTCTTTCTCGATTCCTTCAGTGGGGTCCCGTTCTCAGTTCAGTGGTTTGCTGCTAGCATTCGCCTCTGTATTTGCTGTTTTCTGGCTGTGTCTCTCAGGAGAGATCTACATCCAGTTCCTGACAGCCTGCACTTCTTTGCTTCATCCATCTTATCTAGTTTGGTGGCTGTATATGTATGGGCCACATGTGGGGCAGGCTATGAATGAGCATTCCTTCAGTCTCTGTTCTAAACTTTGCCTCCCTATTCCCTCCCAAGGGTATTCTTGTTGCCTTTTTAAAGAAAGAGTGAAGCATTCGCATTTTGGTCATCCTTCTTGAGTTTCATGTGTTCTGTGCATCTAGGGTAATTCAAGCATTTGGGCTAATAGCTACTTATCAAAGAGTGCATACCATGTGTGTTTTTCTGTGATTGGGTTACCTCACTCAGGATGATATTTTGCAGTTCCATCCATTTGCCTATGAATTTCATAAAGTCAATGTTTTTGATAGCTGAGTAATATTCGATTGTGTAGATGTACCACATTTTCTGTACCCATTCCTCTGTTGAAGGGCATCTGGGTTCTTTCCAGCTCATGGCTATTATAAATAAGGCTGCGAAGAACATAGTGGAGCACATGTCTTTTTTACATGTTGGGGCACCTTTTGGATATATGCCCAAGAGAGGTATAGCTGGATCCTCAGGTAGTACTATGTCCAATTTTCTGAGGAACCTCCAGACTGATTTCCAGAATGGTTGTACCAGTCTGCAATTCCACCAACAGTGGAGGAGTGTTCCTCTTTCTCCACATCCTCGCCAGCATCTGCTGTCACCTGAGTTTTTGAACTTAGCCATTCTCACTGGTGTGAGGTGAAATCTCAGGGTTGTTTTGATTTGCATTTCCCTGATGACTAAAGATGTTGAACATGTCTTTTTTTTTTTTAATTAACTTGAGTATTTCTTATATACATTTCAAGTGTAATTCCCTTTCCCGGTTTCCGGGCAAACATCCCCCTCCCTCCCTCCCCTTCCTTATGGGTGTTCCCCTCCCAACCCTCCCCCCATTGCCGCCCTCCCCCCATAGTCTAGTTCACTGGGGGTTCAGTCTTAGCAGGACCCATGGCTTCCCCTTCCACTGGTGCTCTTACTAGGATATTCATTGCTACCTATGGGGTCAGAGTCCAGGGTCAGTCCATGTATAGTCTTTAGGTAGTGGCTTAGTCCCTGGAAGCTCTGGTTGCTTGATATTGTTGTACTTTTGGGGTCTCCAGCCCCTTCAAGCTCTTCCAGTTCTTTCTCTGATTCCTTCAACGGGGGTCCTATTCTCAGTTCAGTGGTTTGCTGCTGGCATTGGCCTCTGTATTTGCTGTATTCTGGCTGTGTCTCTCAGGAGCGATCTACATCCGGCTCCTGTCGGTCTGCACTTCTTTGCTTCATCCATCTTGTCTAATTGGGTGGCTGTATATGTATGGGCCACATGTGGGGCAGGCTCTGAATGGGTGTTCCTTCAGTCTCTGTTTTAATCTTTGCCTCTCCCTTCCCTGCCAAGGGTATTCTTTTTCCTCATTTAAAGAAGGAGTGAAGCATTCACATTTTGATCATCCGTCTTGAGTTTCGTTTGTTCTAGGGATCTAGGGTAATTCAAGCATTTGGGCTAATAGCCACTTATCAGTGAGTGCATACCATGTATGTCTTTCTGTGATTGGGTTAGCTCACTCAGGATGATATTTTCCAGTTCCAACCATTTGCCTACGAATTTTATAAACTCGTTGTTTTTGATAGCTGAGTAATATTCCATTGTGTAGATGTACCACATTTTCTGTATCCATTCCTCTGTTGAAGGGCATCTGGGTTCTTTCCAGTTTCTGGCTATTATAAATAAGGCTGCGATGAACATAGTGGAGCACGTGTCTCTTTTATATGTTGAGGCATCTTTTGGGTATATGCCCAAGAGAGGTATAGCTGGATCCTCAGGCAGTTCAATGTTAAATTTTCTGAGGAACCTCCAGACTGATTTCCAGAATGGTTTTACCAGTCTGCAATCCCACCAACAATGGAGGAGTGTTCTTCTTTCTCCACATCCTCGCCAGCATCTGCTGTCACCTGAGTTTTTGATCTTAGCCATTCTCACTGGTGTGAGGTGAAATCTCAGGGTTCTTTTGACTTGCATTTCCCTTATGACTAAAAATGTTGAACATTTCTTTAGGTGTTTCTCAGCCATTCGGCATTCCTCAGCTGTGAATTCTTTGTTTAGCTCTGGACCCCATTTTTTAATAGGGTTATTTGTTTCCCTGCGGTCTAACTTCTTGAGTTCTTTGTATATTTTGGATATAAGGCCTCTATCTGTTGTAGGATTGGTAAAGATCTTTTCCCAATCTATTGGTTGCCGTTTTGTCCTAACCACAGTGTCCTTTGCCTTACAGAAGCTTTGCAGTTTTATGAGATCCCATTTGTCGATTCTTGATCTTAGAGCATAAGCCATTGGTGTTTTGTTCAGGAAATTTTTTCCAGTGCCCATGTGTTCCAGATGCTTCCCTAGTTTTTCTTCTAGTAGTTTGAGTGTGTCTGGTTTGATGTGGAGGTTCTTGATCCACTTGGACTTAAGCTTTGTACAGGGTGATAAGCATGGATCGATCTGCATTCTTCTACATGTTGCCCTCCAGTTGAACCAGCACCATTTGCTGAAAATGCTATCTTTTTTCCATTGGATGGTTTTGGCTCCTTTGTCAAAAATCAAGTGCCCATAGGTGTGTGGGTTCATTTCTGGGTCTTCAGTTCTATTCCATTGGTCTATCTGTCTGTCTCTGTACCAATACCATGCAGTTTTTATCACTATTGCTCTGTAATACTGCTTGAGTTCAGGGATAGTGATTCCCCCTGAAGTCCTTTTATTGTTGAGGATAGCTTTAGCTATCCTGGGTTTTTTGTTATTCCAGATGAATTTGCAAATTGTTCTGTCTAACTCTTTGAAGAATTGGATTGGTATTTTGATGGGGATTGCATTGAATCTGTAGATCGCTTTTGGTAAAATGGCCATTTTTACTATATTAATCCTGCCAATCCATGAGCATGGGAGATCTTTCCATCTTCTGATGTCTTCTTCAATTTCTTTCTTCAGTGTCTTGAATTTCTTATTGTACAGATCTTTTACTTGCTTGGTTAAAGTCACACCGAGGTACTTTATATTATTTGGGTCTATTATGAAGGGTGTCGTTTCCCTAATTTCTTTCTCGGCTAGTTTCTCTTTTGTGTAGAGGAAGGCTACTGATTTATTTGAGTTAATTTTATACCCAGCCACTTTGCTGAAGTTGTTTATCAGCTTTAGTAGTTCTCTGGTGGAACTTTTGGGATCACTTAAATATACTATCATGTCATCTGCAAATAGTGATATTTTGACCTCTTCTTTTCTGATCTGTATCCCCTTGATCTCCTTTTGTTGTCTGATTGCTCTGGCTAGAACTTCAAGAACTATATTGAATAAGTAGGGAGAGAGTGGGCAGCCTTGTCTAGTCCCTGATTTTAGTGGGATTGCTTCAAGTTTCTCTCCATTTAGTTTAATGTTAGCAACTGGTTTGCTGTATATGGCTTTTACTATGTTTAGGTATGGGCCTTGAATTCCTATTCTTTCCAGGACTTTTATCATGAAGGGGTGTTGAATTTTGTCAAATGCTTTCTCAGCATCTAATGAAATGATCATGTGGTTCTGTTCTTTCAGTTTGTTTATATAATGGATCACGTTGCTGGTTTTCCGTATATTAAACCATCCCTGCATGCCTGGGCTGAAGCCTACTTGATCACGGTCGATGATTGTTTTGATGTGCTCTTGAATTCGGTTTGCCAGAATTTTGTTGAGTATTTTTGCGTCGATATTCGTAAGGGAAATTGGTCTGAAGTTCTCTTTCTTTGTTGTGTCTTTGTGTGGTTTAGGTATAAGGGTAATTGTGGCTTCGTAGAAGGAATTCGGTAGGGCTCCATCTGTTTCAATTTTGTGGAATAGTTTGGATAATATTGGTATGAGGTCTTCTATGAAGGTTTGATAGAATTCTGCACTAAACCCGTCTGGACCTGGGCTCTTTTTGGTTGGGAGACCTTTAATGACTGCTTCTATTTCCTTAGGAGTTATGGGGTTGTTTAACTGGTTTATCTGTTCCTGATTTAACTTCGATACCTGGTATCTGTCTAGGAAATTGTCCATTTCCTGAAGATTTTCAACTTTTGTTGAATATAGGTTTTTATAGTAAGATCTGATGATTTTTTGAATTTCTTCTGAATCTGTAGTTATGTCTCCCTTTTCATTTCTGATTTTGTTAATTTGGACGCACTCTCTGTGTCCTCTCGTTAGTCTGGCTAAGGGTTTATCTATCTTGTTGATTTTCTCAAAGAACCAACTTTTGGTTCTGTTGATTCTTTCTATGGTCCTTTTTGTTTCTACTTGGTTGATTTCAGCTCTGAGTTTGATTATTTCCTGCCTTCTACTCCTCCTGGGTGTATTTGCTTCTTTTTGTTCTAGAGCTTTTAGGTGTGCTGTCAAGCTGCTGGCATATGCTCTTTCCTGTTTCTTTCTGCAGGCACTCAGCGCTATGAGTTTTCCTCTTAGCACAGCTTTCATTGTGTCCCATAAGTTTGGGTATGTTGTACCTTCATTTTCATTAAATTCTAAAAAGTCTTTAATTTCTTTCTTTATTTCTTCCTTGACCAGGTTATCATTGAGTAGAGCATTGCTCAATTTCCACGTATATGTGGGCATTCTTCCCTTATTGTTACTGAAGACCAGTTTTAGGCCGTGGTGGTCCGATAGCACGCATGGGATTATTTCTATCTTTCTGTACCTGTTGAGGCCCGTTTTTTGACCAATTATATGGTCATTTTTGGAGAAAGTACCATGAGGAGCTGAGAAGAAGGTATATCCTTTTGCTTTAGGATAGAATGTTCTATAAATATCCGTTAAGTCCATTTGGCTCATGACTTCTCTTAGTCTGTCGACATCACTGTTTAATTTCTGTTTCCATGATCTGTCCATTGATGAGAGTGGGGTGTTGAAATCTCCCACTATTATTGTGTGAGGTGCAATGTGTGTTTTGAGCTTAATAAGGTTTCTTTTACGTATGTAGGTGCCCTTGTATTTGGGGCATAGATATTTAGGATTGAGAGTTCATCTTGGTGGATTTTTCCTTTGATGAATATGAAGTGTCCTTCCTTATCTTTTTTGATGACTTTTAATTGAAAATTGATTTTATGTGATATTAGAATGGCTACTCCAGCTTGCTTCTTCCGACCATTTGCTTGGAAAGTTGTTTTCCAGCCTTTCACTCTGAGGTAGTGTCTGTCTGTAGTGTGTTTTTCCTGTAGGCAGCAGAATGCAGGGTCCTCGTTGTGTATCCAGTTTGTTAATCTATGTCTTTTTATTGGGGAGTTGAGGCCATTGATGTTGAGAGATATTAAGGAATAGTGATTATTGCTTCCTGTTATGTTCATATTTGGATGTGAGGTTATGTTTGTGTGCTTTTCTTCTCTTTGTTTTGTTGCCAAGATGATTAGTTTCTTGCTTCTTCTAGGGTATAGCTTGCCTCCTTATGTTTTGCTTTACCCTTTATTATCCTTTGTAGTGCTGGATTTGTAGAAAGATATTGTGTAAATTTGGTTTTGTCATGGAATATCTTGGTTTCTCCATCTATGTTAATTGAGAGTTTTGCTGGATACAGTAACCTGGGCTGGCATTTGTGTTCTCCTAGAGTCTGTATGACATCTGTCCAGGATCTTCTGGCCTTCATAGTTTCTGGCGAGAAGTCTGGTGTGATTCTGATAGGTCTGCCTTTATATGTTACTTGACCTTTTTCCCTTACTGCTTTTAATATTCTTTCTTTATTTTGTGCGTTTGGTGTTTTGACTATTATGTGACGGGAGGTGTTTCTTTTCTGGTCCAATCTATTTGGAGTTCTGTAGGCTTCTTGTATGTCTATGGGTATCTCTTTTTTTAGGTTAGGGAAGTTTTCTTCTATGATTTTGTTGAAGATATTTACTGGTCCTTTGAGCTGGGAGTCTTCACTCTCTTCTATACCTATTATCCTTAGGTTTGATCTTCTCATTGAGTCCTGGATTTCCTGTATGTTTTGGACCAGTAGCTTTTTCTGCTTTACATTATCTTTGACAGTTGAGTCAATGATTTCTATGGAATCTTCTGCTCCTGAGATTCTCTCTTCCATCTCTTGTATTCTGTTGGTGAAGCTTGTATCTACAGCTCCTTGTCTCTTCTTTTGGTTTTCTATATCCAGGGTTGTTTCCATGTGTTCTTTCTTGATTGCTTCTATTTCCATTTTTAATTCCTTCAACTGTTTGATTGTGTTTTCCTGGAATTCTTTCAGGGATTTTTGTGTCTCCTCTCTATGGGCTTCTACTTTTACTATCATATCATCTGCAAATAGTGATATTTTGACTTCTTCTTTTCCAATCTGTATCCCTTTGATCTCCTTTTGTTGTCTGATTGCTCTTACTAGAACTTCAAGAACTATATTGAATAAATAAGAAGAGAGTGAGCAGCCTTGTTCAGTCCCTGATTTTAGTGGGATCACTTCAAGTTTCTCTCCATTTAGTTTAATGTTAGCAACTGGTTTGCTGTATATGGATTTTACTATGTTTAGGTATGGGCCTTGAATTCCTATTCTTTCCAGGACTTTTATCATGAAGGGTTGTTGAATTTTGTCAAATGGTTTCTCAGCATCTAATGAAGTGATCATGTGGTTTTTAATCTTTCAGTTTGTTTATATAGTGGATTACGTTGATGGTTTTCTGTATATTAAACCATCCCTGCATGCCTGGGATGAAGCCTACTTGATCATGATGGATAATTGTTTTGATGTGCTCTTGGATTCGGTTTGCAAGAATTTTATTGTGTAAATTGCATTAATATTCATAAAGGAAATTAGTCTGAAGTTCTTTTTGTTGGGTCTTTGTGTGGTTTAGTTATAAGGGTAATTGTGGCTTCATAGATGGAATTTGGTAGCGCTCCATCTGTTTCAATTTTGTGGAATAGTTTGGATAATATTGGTATGAGGTCTTCTATGAAGGTCTGATAGAATTCTGCACTGAACCCATCTTGACCTGGGCTCTTTTTGGTTGGGAGACCTTTAATGACTGCTTCTATTTCTTTAGGATTTATGGGGTTCTTTAAATGCTTTATCTGATCCTGATTTAACTTTGGTACCTGGTACCTCTCTAGGAAATATTCCATTTCCTGCACATTTCCAAGCTTTGTTGAATATAGGCTTTTGTAGTAGGATCTGATGATTTTTTGAATTTCTTGTGATTCTGTAGTTATGTCTCCCTTTTCATTTCTGATTTTGTTCATTTGGACACACTCTCTGTGTCCAAGTTCTGGGGTCACTGAATTGATGTGCTATAAAGCAGTTTAGAACATATTTTACAGACTATGCAACTTGCTTGTAACTGCTGAGCAAGGTACCCTAAGAAACTTGCACATACTATTTTATGTTGTCTTCAACTTGGAAAGAAATATCTTTCTACTTATTTTGCACCTGAGGAAACTGAACATAGTAAATGACAGGTCAGTGATTTGAACACAGATTCTCTCTCAACAAGAAGCCAACAGTCTTAACCACATGACTGTTCTTCCTCTGTCCAGAGCATTGGGACTTAAGAAGAAAGGCTCAATAAATGATTACTGAATAAAAGTATTTCTATTTATATTGTTATGGTGGCTTTGTGCTAAGTAGTGGAAATGACACAAAGATGGGTGAGCTATAGTTCTTTATCTTATTTGCTTTGATTATGCTTACTAATATACTGGAGAGAGCTATTAACTATCTTGCTTACAAAGTGACAGGATCCAGGGCATAAATATGAGCATTGCAAAAATCAACTGACAGCCTGTTATAAATTGGGATAGTAAAATTACTTCATGAGTATAACAAGAATCAATCACAAAGTCTAAAACTGCTTTTATAAATGACGAATGAAAGGAATTTTCAATTTTAATTAAATTAATCTTAAAGTCATAAAACATAATGTTAATTTCTGTATTCTGAATATCAATCTTAATCTCTAAATTCTTTTTGTTTACTTTTTTCAAAGAATGAGACCTTTTGAGATTTTTTTACTTTATAAAACCTATAGCATTTTTCTAGACATTCTTATTTTCTAGTAATTTTTTTCCTTGATTCTAAATGGCTTAGTTCTAAAAATTATCCATCCTTTACTTCCCTTTGCTGTCTCTTTGTTTTTTGTGTTTAATTCTCTATGTAGTAATTTATTTCTTGCGTGCCTTCCAGCAATCTCTGCCAACTTTCTTTTACCCATTTGGCATACAATCAAAAACATCAGACATAGAAGAGACTTTTAGAGCCCTACTTGAACTTTAATTCAGTTAACACCCTATCTTTGCCGCCAGAGAAGTGAATTTCCCAGCTTTCATTTGGAGCTTTACTGCTTACAAATACGTTTCTAGAAATCAAATTCCTACATAAACTTGAAACTTACTTTTATATACTTACTAGCTGTCTGACCCAGTTTTGCCTTTTATATTAGCAGAACAATTTTATTTTTTATCTAGTCTCTTCACAACTGACCTTTTTCTAGCCAGATATTTTTATGCCAAAACACCACAATATATGGATACTAAATATTTGAATCCTAAGTAAATACCTAAAATATGTATATAGATACTATCTATTCATCAGTTTAAGGAATTTTAAAAGTTGGGTCAAGTGCTGTATTGAATGATTACTTTGTGACAGTTATTATGAGTAAACACATAAGAAAATATAACAGGCAAAGTATTAAAAGTTTGCAATTTAACTTTCTTTTAAAATTTTTTATTCTTTACATTTATTACATCCTGATCACAGTTTTCCCCACCTCCACACCTCCTAGTTCCCACCCTTATTCCCCACGTTGTCTTTCCCCCAGATTCCCTCCTTCTTAGTTTCCCTTAAACAACAAAACAAAAGCAAAAGCAAAAACAAAAACAAAAACAAAAACAAAGCCAGGACTCTCAGAGAATCAACTGAGCATGGCATAACAAGTTACATTACGACTAGACATCTTCTCTCATATCAAGGCTGGATGAGGCCAGGCAGTAGAAGGATAAGAGTCATAAGAGCAGACAAAAGCATCAGAAATACCACCCCATTCCCACTGTTAGGAAGCCCAAAGGAATACCAAGCTTACAACTATAACATATATCCAGATGATCTAGCTATAGACCCATACAGGGTCCATGATTGTCACTTGAGTCTCTGTGAACCCCTGTGAGCCCTGCTTAGTTATTCTGTGGGTTCTCATGTGGTGTTCTCAACCCCTCTGGCTCCTATTATCCTTCCTTGCTCTCTGTAGACTGTTTTTGCTGGACTCACCTAGTCTTTGGCTGTGGGTCTTTACATCTGCTCCCACCAGTTGTTAGACAATGCCTCTCTGATGACATTTGGGCTAGGGACTTATAGAAGAATATCATTAGGAATCATTTCATAGTTTTCCCTAGTCTTATTTGGTGTATGCTGGGTATCTGAGCTACCCTGCCTCTGGTTCCTGGCCAGTCACACAGTGTCAGACATAGGATCCTAGTCATTGTGTATAACTCAAATTAGACCAGTTATTGGTTGGCCACTCCTGTAAGTTATGAGCCACCAGTACTCCAGCTCATTTTGTAGGCAGGACAGACTATGGGTGGAAGGTTTTGTGGATGTATTGATGTCCTGGTGTCACTTCTGCAAGCTTTGACTGGCTAAGATGGCTAGTTCCAGCTCTGAAGCCCCCATCACTAGAAGATTTCAGTAGTCACTTTCATAGATTCCAGGGAATTTTCACTGTACTTAGTTGCTATATTTTCCCCCAATATCCAGTGACCTCAAGCTCTTACTTTGATTATTTTGTACCAACTGCTCCTCTTGCGTGTGTTTGCTTCTTTCTGGTGTAGCGCTTTTAGCTGCATTTTTAAGTTGGTAGTATGAAAGCTCTCCAGGTTCTTTATACAAGCTCTTAGTGGTATGAACTTTCTCCTTAGCACCACTTTCATCATGTCCTGTAACTTCGGGTACATTGTACATTCATTTTCATTGAATCCTAGGAAGTCTTTAATTTCTTTATTTGTGCCTTGACCCAGTAATCATTCAGTAGAGCGTTATCTACTTTACACGAGTGTCTTAGAGTTTTATTGCTGTGAAGAGACACCATGACATGGCAACTCTTTTAAAGGAAAAGATTTAATTGGAACTGGCTTACAGTTTCAGAGGTTCAGTACATTATCATCATGGTAGGAAGCATGGCATTATGTGGGCAGACTTGTTGCTGAAGGAGTTGAGAGTTCTACATCTTGATCCAAAGGCATCCAGGAAGAAACTGTCTTCCATAGGTAGTTAGGAGGAGGGTCTCTTCTGCCCTGTGTGGAGCTTAAGTATAGGACCCCAAAACCCACTCACTCAGTGATGCACTTCCTCCAAAAAGGCTACACCTATTCCAACCTCTGAGTAGTGCTTCTTCCAATGGTCCAAGCATATTCAACCCACCACAATGAGTATGATGCTTTTTTGTTGTTTCTTTTGTTGAAATCTGGCTTTAATCTGTGGATGTATGAGAGAATACAATGGGTTATTTCAATTTTCTTGATCTATTGAGACTTACTTTGTAGTCAAATATGTGGTCAATTTTGGAGAAAGTTCCATGAGGTACTGAGAAAAAGGTATACAGTTTTTAATGTAATTTTATTTTTCTTGGATATTTTATGTATTTATATATTAAATATTATCCCCTTCCCCCTCTACTTTATCCCCTCCCCTTGCTTCTATGAGGATGCTCCCATTCCCACCCACCCACTCCAACCTTAACGCCCTGATATTACCCTACACTAGGGAAGCAAGCTTTCACAGGACCAAGGTCTTTTCCTCCTATTGATGCTGGATAATGATATCCTCTGCTACATATGTTGTTGGAGTCATGGGTCCCTCCATGTGTACTCATTGGTTGGTGGTTTAGTCCATGGGAGCTCTGGTGGGGTTTGGTTGTTTGATATTGTTGTTCTTCCTTATGGTGATGCAAACCCCTTCAGCTTCTTCAGTCTTTTCTCTAACTCTTCCATTGGGATTCCCTTGTTAAGTCCAATGGTTAGCTGCAAGCATCCTCATATGTATTAGTAGGGCTCTGGCAGAGCCTCTCAGGGGCATACATTCCTGGCTCCTGTCAGCAAGCACTTCTTGGCATCAGCAATAGTGACTGCGTTTGGTGGCAGCATATGGAATGGATCCCCAGGTGAAGCAGTCTCTGGATGACCTTTTCTTTTGTCCCTGCTCCACTCTTTGTCCTTGTATTTCCTCCTGTGAGTATTTTGTTCTTCTAAGAAGGAATGAAACATTCACAGTTTGGTCTTTCTTCTTCTTGGGCTTCATATAATATGTGATTTTTTCCTTGGTATTCCAAACTTTTGGGCTAATATCCACTTACTAGTGAGTGCATACCATGTGTATTTTTTGTGATTATGTTACCTCACTCAGGATAATATTTCTGAGTTCCATCCATTTGCTATGAATTTCATGAAGTCATTGCTTTTAATAGCTGAGTAGTACTCCATTGTGTAAATGTACCATATTTTCTGTATCCATTCCTCTGTTGAAGGGTATCTGGGTTCTTTCCACCTTCTGATTATTATAAATAAGGCTGCTATGAACATAGTGGAGCATGTGACCTTGTTAAATGTTGGAGCATTTTTTTGTGTATATGCCCAGGGGTCCTCAGGTAGTGCAATGTCCAATTCTCTGAGGAAACTCCAGACTGATTTCCAGAGTGGTTGTACCAGTTTGCAATCCCACCAACAAATGGAGGAGTGTTCATCTTTCTACATATCCTCGCCAGCATGTGTTGTCACTTGAGTTTTTGATCTTAGCCATTCTGACTGGTGTGAGATGGAATCCCAGGGTTGTTTTGATTGCATTTCCCTGATGACTAAGGATGTTGAACATTTCTTTAGGTGCTTCTCAGCCATTGGGTATTCCTCAGTTGAGAATTATTTGTTTAGCTCTGTACCATATTTTTAAATAGGATTATTTGATTCTCTGGAGTCTAATTTCTTGGGGTCTTTGTATATATTACATATTAGCCCTCTTTTGGATGTGGGATTGGTAAAGACTTTTCTCAATCTGTTGCTTGCCATTTTGTCCTATTGACAGTGTCCTTTGCCTCACAGAAGCTTTGCTATTATATGATTTCCCATTTGTTGATTCTTGATGTTAGTGCATAAGCCATTGGTGTTCTGTTCAGAAAAATTTCCCCTGTGTCTATGTGTTTGGGGCTTTCCCCCACTTTTTCTTCTATTAGTTTCAGTGTATCTGGTTTGATGTGGAGGTCTTTGATTCACATGGCCTTAAGCTTTTTACAGGGTGATAAGCATGGATCGATCTGCATTCTTCTACATGCTGACCTCTAGTTGAAACAGCACCATTTGTTGAAAATTCTGTGTTTTTTCTATTGGATAGTTTACCTCCTTTTTTAAATATCAAGTGACCATAGGTGTGTGAGTTCATTTCTGGGTTTTCAACTCTATTCCATTGATATACCTGCCTGTCTCTATACCAATAACTTAGTTTTTATCACGATTGCTCTGTAATACAGCTTGAGGTCAAAGATGGTTATTACCCCAGAAATTAATTTATTGTTGAGAATAGTTTTCTCTATCCTGGGTTTTCTGCTTTTCCAAATGAATCTGCAAATTCCCCTTTCTAATTCTTCGAAGAATTGAGTTGGAATTTTGATGGGGATTACATTGAATCTGTAGATTGCTTTCGGAATGATGGGCATTTTTATTATATTAATCCTGCCAATCCATGAGCGTGGAGGATCTCTCCATTTTCTGAGATCTTTTTCGATCTCTTTCTTCAGAGACTTGACGTTCTTGTCTTACAGATCTTTCCCTTCCTTGGTTAGAGTCACACCAATGTATTTTATATCATTTGTGGCTATTGTGAAGGGTTCATTTCCCTAGTTTCCTTCTCTGCCTGTTTATCCTTTAAGTAGAGGAAGGCTACTGATTTGAGTTAATTTTATAACCAGCCACTTGCTGAAGTTGTTTATCAGCCCTAGGAGTTCTCTGGTGGAACTTTTGGGCTTACTTATGTATACGATCATATCATCTGCAAATAGTGATATTTTGACTTCTTCCTTTTCAATTTGTATCCCTTTGACATCTTTTTGTTGTGTAATTGCTCTGACTGGGATTTCAAGTACTGTATTGATAAGGTAGGGAGAGAGTGGACAGCCTTGTATATTCCATGATTTAGTTGGATTGCTTCAAGTTTCTCTCCATTTAGTTTGATGTTGGCTACTGGTTTTCTGTATATCGCTTTTACTGTATTTAGGTATGGGCCTTGAACTCCTGATCTTTTCAAGACTTTTATTATGAAAGGGTGGTGAGTTTTGTCAAATGTTTTCTCAGTATCTTATGATATGATTAGGTGTTTTTTCCTTGAGTTTGCTTATACTGTGGATTACATTGGGGGATTTCTGTATATTGAACCATTTTTGCAACCCTGGGATGAAGCCAACTTGATCATGATGGATGATTGTTTTGATGTGTTCTTGGATTTGGTTTACAAGAAATTTATTGAGTATTTTTGCATTGATATTAATGAACAAAATTGGTTTGAAGTTCTCTTTCTTTGTAGGGTTTTTGTGTGGTTTAGGTATAAACATAATTGTGGTTTCAAAGAACAAATTGGGTAGTGCTCCTTCAGTTTCTATTTTGTGGAATCATTTGAAGAGTATTGGTATTAGGTCTTCCTAAACTAAACCCATCTGGTCCTGGGCTTTTTTGTTTGGGAAAGTTTTAATGACTGCTCCTATTTCTGTAGGGATTATGGGACTATTTAGATGGTTTATCTATTCCTGATTTAACTTTTGTACCTGGTATCTATTTAGAAAATTGCCCATTTCATCCAGATTTTCCAGTTTTGTTGAATATTGGCTTTTCTCATAGGATGTTATAATTTTTTAAATTTCCTCAGATTCTGTTGTTATGTTTCCCTTTTCATTTCTGATTTTATTGATTTGTATACTGTCTCTTTGCCCTCTGGCTAATACGGCTAAGGGTTTATCTATCTTGTTGATTTTCTCAAAGAACCAGCTCCTGGTTTTGTTGATTCTTTGTATAGTTCTTTTTGTTTCTACTTTGTTGATTTCAGCTCTGAGTTGATTGTTTCCTACTGTCTGCTCCTCTTGGGTGAATTTGCTTTTTTTGTTCTAAAGCTTTCAGGTGTGCTGTCAAGCTCTTAGTGTATGCTCTCTCTAATGTCTTTTTGGAGGCACTCAGAGCAATGAGTTCTTCTCTTAGCACTGCTTTCAGTGTATCCCATAAGTTTGAGTATGTAGTGCCTTCATTAAAATGTCTTTAATTTATTTATTTTTTCCTTGACTAAGTTGTTTTAGAGTAGAGCGCTGTTCAGGTTCCATGTGTATGTGGACTTTCTGAAGTTTTCTCTTGTTATTTAAGACTAGTCTTAGTCTATATTGATATGGTATAATGCATCAGGTTATTTCAATCTCCTTGTATCTATTGAGGTCTGCTTTATGACTAATTATATGGTCAGTTTTGTGGAAGGTACCATGAGGTGCTGAGAGGAAGGTATATGCTTTTGTTTTAGGATGAAATGTTCTACAGATATTTGTTAAGCGCATTTGGTTCATAACTTCTGCTAGTTTCACTGTGTCTCTATTTAGTTTCTGTTTCTATGATGTATCCATTGATGAGAGTGGGGTGTTGAAGTCTCCTATTATTATTGTTTTTGGTGCAATGTATGCTTTGAGCTTTAGTAAAATTTCTTTTATGAATGTGGCTGCCCTTGCATTTGGAGCATAGATGTTCAGAATTGAAAGTTCTTCTTGGTAGATTTTTTTCCCTTGATGATATAAAGTGCCCCTCCTTATCTTTTTTGATAAGAGAATTGATTTTTATTTCATATTAGAATGATTGCTCCATCTTGTTTCTTGGGACCATTTGCTTGGAAAAAAATTTCCCAGCCTTTTACTCTTAGGTAGTTTTTTCTTTGTCACTGAGGTGCATTTCCTGTATGCAGCAAAATGCTGGGTCCTGTTTATGTATCCAGTTTGTTAGTCTATATCTTTTTATTGGGGGAATTGAGTTCATTGATGTTAAAAAATATTAAGGAATAGTGAATGTTTCCTGTTGTTTTTGTTGTTAGAGGTGGAATTATGTATGTGCAGCTATCTTTTTTGGTGGGGAGGTTGTTGCAAGAAGATTACTTTCTTGCTTTCTTTAGGGTGTGGGTTCCTTCCTTGCATTGGAGTTTTCCATCTATTATCCTGTGTAGGGCTTTTGTGGATTTGTGGAAAGATATTGTGTAAATTTGTTCTTGTCATGACTATCTTGGTTTCTCCATCTATGGTAAACTGAGAGTTTTGCTGCATATAGTAGTCTGGACTGGCATTTGTGTTCTCTTTGGGTCTGTATGACATGTCTCCAGGATGTTCTAGCTTTTATAGTCTCTGTTGAGAAGTCTGGTGTAATTCTGATAGGTCTATCTTTATATGTTCCTTGACCTTTTCCCCTTACTGCTTTTAATATTCTTTCTTTGTTTTGTGTATTTGGTATTTTGACTATTATGTGATGGGAGAAATGTCCTTCTGGTCCCATCTATTTGGAGTTCTGTAGGCTTCTTGTATGTTCATGGACACCTCTTTCTTAAGATTAGAGAAATTTTCTTCTCTAATTTTGTTGAAGATATTTACTGGCCCTTTAAGTTGGGAATCTTTGCTCTCTTCTATACCTAGTATTTTTAGGTTTGCTCTTCTCATTGTGTCCTGGATTTCCTGGATGTTTTGGGTTAGGAGCCTTTTGATTTTTGCATTTTCTTTGACTATTGTGTCAATGTTTTCTATGGAATCTTCTCCCGCTAAGATTCTCTCCTCAATCTCTTGTATTCTGTTAGTGATGCTTGTGTCTATACGTCCTGAACTCTTTCCTAGGTTTTCTATCTTCAGGGTTGTCTCCCTTTATGATTTCTTTATTGTTTCTATTTCCACTTTTAGATCCTGGATGGCTTTGTTCAATTCCTTACCTGAGGGTTGACTTTATATCTGTGATCACTAACCTGTAAATCTTACAGTACAATGTAAGTACTATTATGGCAATGTGGTAGATTGTAGAAAATTAATAAGGCCTAGATGTTTGGTGTAACAGAATAACAGGGATCAGAAGAAGAAAATAATCTTAGGAAAATTCTAAAGTTGGACTTAATGATTGTCATTAGGCGATTGAATTTCCTAAATTTGTATTGCCCAGTAGAAATTTCTATTACAATGGAAAGCATTCTGTATATGCTCTGTATGATATGCTAGTCACTAGTCATAAATGGATTTTGAATAGTTGGAATATAGCTAGTAAAACTGATGAGCTGAATTTCAACTTTATTTAATTTTGATTAGTTCATTTTAAATAGCCAACTAAGCTAGTGGCTATCAGATTGGACAGTGGTTTCCAAAGAAGGCATCATACACATGCTGTGGAGACATGTTAAATTTTCTCTTAAATATAGTTGTTAGCTCATTTGTGTTTGTGAAGATATAAGTGTAACCAATGTTTCAGTTATGAAAAAGGATGACAGAAATGTATTAGAGAACTGATATATATGTATTGTTACACATATAAAATGTATATGTGTAAATATATTTGTATATTTATATAATAAAATAAAAAGAAAAATTCACTTACACTAAGCTATCTCATGTACATATGGTCATATAAGTATATCTAACTTTGATATAACCAGTATATACATTAATATATGTAAATATGGTATATGTATATAGTATATATAATTATATAGTCTGACTTTAATATATAATGTGTTTGTATATTTAATGTATTATTAAATTTGATAAGAAGCAATACATGTTCAAAAGTCAGCTCCGGGATATGTGACTAATGAAAATTAATAAGCATTTTCGAAGTGTGTTGATTTTATGCACATCTATCATTGTCTATCAATAAAGGTGAAATCAGAGTAATTATGATAGAAGAAATGACAGAGGGGGTGGTAAAAAGGAAGACTCATGTCGCCAGTGCTTGGGCCTTTGGGAAATGGGTTAGTGATGAATGCTGTGATGTGAGGATAATAAAATAAACCTGAATTTTATCTTTTTGAATTTAAACTGGCTTTGACAAATTAGTGCTTAATGTTACTAATGGGAATTTGTTTAATATAGTACTTAAATAATGGAAATATAATAGTTAACAATAGATATACTTTTAAAGTGCATCTATTATAATCAGAATAGATTTTCCACAGGAATTATGATGAACATTAAGCTCACCATTAAATATAAGCTCTATTGCTTATTTTCTGTGTGATTTTTGGAATAGGGACCTAATCTTTCTGCATGCAGTATCATTACTGAAATTAGAAAAAAATTAAACCACTCAATTCAAAGATTTTCAGAGAAGATGAAATAATGTAGTGAATGTCAGGCACTAAGTATATTTAATACATCAAGTAAGTCTTCAAATGGTAGGTACTATTAAATATTGATGAAAATACTTATAAATAACAAGAAACAGAGCATTTCAAACCCCTCATGGTGGGTTTTAGGAACAATGATGAAAATATAATGAGGACAATGCAAAGGCATTTAGGAGATGCTAGTACAATACAGGCCACATGGAAGGTTGGAGAGGCCCCATGGAAAAGTGTTAAACTCCCAGATTGGAAATAAGGAGATCGCTAAAGAAGATGTAAATTGAATGGTCATAGATCATTTCAGGAAAATTATTTAAGTGGAGAAAATTAGTTAAAAGTGCACTTTCTGGAAGTGCAATGTAACCTGAGTTGGTGTGAAGCAGGCCTAGAGAACCTGGTTGGCTGTTGAATGCTCACATGTTCTTAAGTTTTGTTGAGAAAATGGAGGTTTTACATGCAAAGCTGTAGACTCCATAAAAGGCTTATCTCTGTGCTTTTTGACACCTTATAATATTACAGTGTATGGAAAACACAATCCCTGTGTTCATGGGAAGTGCTCACAAGATTCTGCAAGACAAACAAAGCCAGAAATATATAGGATGTGCTGGAAGAAGCCTGATTGTAATAGCAAAACCAGGGAGTCCCTATACACTGGGCCACGGGAAAGTAGCATATAGATAGCAAGGAGACCATATCCTACTGGAATGTTCCTGTTTAATCCCAATCTATAATAATATCAAATAAACCAGACACATTCCAGCTGCCGATGGCATCAGGCGCCACTCATAAAGCTCCACTTTTGAAACTGTGGAAAAAACAGCCTGATTGCTTAAGGACAAGTGTGGTAGTTGTAATTCTAGACAGCTACACTCAAAGCAACCCAGAGAGGGGCTGCCCCTTCTCAAAAGACACGGGGAAGGTGGAATTGGGGGAGGACTTGAGTGAGGTGGTACTGGGAGGAAAGGAAAGACTGATATGGACTTGTAAGTGAATAAATACATTTAATTCAAAAAGTTTTTGAGTTTTGATCATTGTTCTTTGCATCTTAACTATGACTGCCTAACTAAAACCCATACCTTCAACATTTATTTCTGTTCATTGTTTTCCTAAATTTATATCTCTGGATCCAAGCTACCTAGAAATTCAATCCCATACACTTAGTGATTCTTTTTTTAGATGCTTGTGGGCTGGTCTCCTATCAGTATAGTATTTATGAAATGAATCCGATTTTCAATTTTGGTGGTAACTTCTTGAGTCCTAACAGTGCAGTATAGCTTTCTAAGTTGGACAAACAAGAAACCTCTGCTACTTTTCAGTCTTCCATTTCTCTTGCCTGTCATATCCAATCAATTGTTATGTTATACCACTTTTTGGGGGTCTTACTATGAAACAGTCAGTGAAATAATGTGAATGCTACAGAGGGAATTAACTTCCTCCAATAGTGATTGCCAGATCCATTGGAACCACAGTCATTGCCTTACAGTAGCCAGCCACCCAAGAGAATGTGTGTCAGGCATAAAAGGGCAGCATTGTTAAGGTTTGGGTGGACATTCTAAAAAAGTTCAAGTGATAAAGACTTGATCCCCATTTTGCTGAGTTATTGGGATACCATGGAACTTTTAGGAGATGAAGCCCTACAGAAAGGAGGCTAGATCCTTGGGGACCATGACTTTGAAAGAGATTTTGGAATCTTATTTTTTACTCTGTCTTTACCTACAGTCCTCATGAGGTGAGTAGCTTGGCTGCCTTTCCATACTCATTCTCTGCCTTCATATTCTCTCTTGCTATAGCACAAGACCCAAAATGCAGACAAATGTCCAAAGGCAGAAGCACCTGAGATAATGAGTTGGAATAAACCTTTTCATTGTGGTTGGTCGATTAACTTATGTATTTCAGGAGTGGTAGGAAGTGGAGCACACAGGTTGGAGTTGAGGGAAGTTGTAGAGAGGGATGGTTCACAGGTCCAGCCAGCAGAGACACTCACATCATCCCCAGCCTCTTGAAAACAGCAGTGTTTGAGATACTACTCTCAGGGTAAGATATCCACTCTACAGCCGTGTTAGCATCACGTGGATAACAGTGTCTCTGTAAATGTCACTGAAGAGCCCAACAGCCTGTAGACTCTAATCACATACAAACAGGACAAGAGAAAAACAATTTGCTTTCCCATGCTCTCTTGTAATGCATTTAAGAAATAGTGGAAAGAGGAAGGATTTGGAGAGCAAGTAAGTCCTGTCTGGAGCACAAAATAATGAGCAGCATTGTACTTTGTCACCTCCTTGCCGTTTTGTAAATGCAGCATACAATGTGTAGCTATTTCCTTAAGCTGTGCTTCTGGCATCTCAAGGTTAACTTACGATCAATTGTTTTAGTTTTTGAATTCCCTCTGTCCCTTGAATTGATAACAGTACAGTAAGGCCAATTTACACAATATCTTTTTTTTTTAAAGAAAGAAAATAGATTTTTTTGCATCCTGCCTTACTGACAAGTTTGCAAATTGCCCATCTCTGTTCCTTTCTCTCCCTCCCAATGCTTCATGGTGGTAATTAAGGACTGTAAATTTCACTTTATCATTTGTGTTTGGAATACAGGCATAAATCATTGTAATAGCACCGTTTATTTCAGTAATGCCAGCTTGCCTGCAAATCACTTGTAAATTGGTTCCATGGATGTACCCCCACCAAATTAATCAAAAAGCTACCTGCATATATTTCCTGAGCTTATTTCAAAGGCTTAGTTACAGTGAGGACAAAAGGCCAATGCTGACCTTTTTATTTTTATTTATTTGTAAATTCTGAATGGCTCACTTAGAACCTGGGGACATGTAGCTGAATGTTTTACATAGTAGTTGTTTTTAACACACAGCTGAGACTCGTGTTTTAAATAACAATACCCACCTAATAGTCCTACTATATTCCACATACAGTAATTATAGTTTTGACTAAACATAACACTATATACATTTGAGAACTGTGGGAAGCAATGCTTTTGTGTTTTCAATAGTTCTTTTTCCCCCAAATGAGTATAATAGATTTCAATGTTATGAGTTAGGCCATAATCATTTATGTTTTTCTCTTGTACCCAGGAAAGTGATTTTGCTTTTAATTTTTTACAGTATTGATTTATTATTTATTTATGTGCACATGCATGCCATGTGGGGATGCAGAGGTCAGAGGACAACTCTCCTTCCACCATATGGTTTGTGGAGATCAAACTTAAGTCATCAGGTATGTTGGCAGGTGGTTTATTTACTGAGCTTTTTTGCTACTCTGAGGCAGGTGATTTTGCCATATCCTGAATGCTAATTTTTTTCTTTTGTTCTTTTCTATGCTACTTGGAACAAAAGAAAGAAAGTTCCAACTACAGTTCATGAAAGGCTGGCACAAGACCATCTATCTCTGAGTAACAGCTTAAGCCAGCTTGAGTGTGCTGTACTCCTTTGGGAATTTCCTGACAAAATATACTGTTACATGGCTTACCTCTTATTAGAATTTTTAAAAATTCTTTTGTAAAATAAAAATAAAGATAATAAGACATTGAAGTTGGACAAGGCAAACCAACAGGAGGAAAAGAGCCCCAAGAGAAGGCACAAGATTCAGAGACCCACTCGTTCACACACTCACGAGTCCCACATGGATCCTAAATTGAAAGCTCTAATAGATACACAGAGGACCTAGTACAGACCCATTCAGGTCCAGACCCTGTGCTTGCTGCTTCAGTCAGTCTCTGTGAGCTCATATGAGCTTTGTTCAATTGATTTAGAGGGACTTGTTCTTGTCCTCCAGATCCTCTGACTCTTAACACTCTCTCCACCTCCTCTTCCGCTGGGTTCTGAGCTTTGAGGAGAGGCATTTGATGGAGACATCCCATTCAGAAGTGTGCGTTCCAAGGTCTCTCTCTCTCTGTGTGTAATGACTGGCTGTAGGTCTCTTTATTTGTTCTCATATGATGTGTGAGGAAACTTCTCTGATGATGGCTGAGTAAGATTGATCTTTGAGTAGTAAAATATCATTTTATTGTTACTCTTTTCTTTTTTAGATCAATGGTATTTATTTTAACCCCAAGTCTCCGGACTCTCTGGTTTGGTTCCCGATCATCCTAGCAGTGTTGGGTCTGGGTTCCATCTCAAAGAGTGGCCCTTACGCCAAATCAGATATTGGCCACTCCCACAAGCTTTGTGCCAAAAATGCCCTAGCATATTTTGCAGGCAGGACAGCATTGTAGATAAAAGGTTTCATGGCCTGATTGGCATTAATGTCTGTCTTTTGGTAGCCTGAAGAATACCTTCCCATAGCAAAGACATTAGGAGATGAGGATAAGGGTTCTATGTAGGCACCAGCTCCATCTTTCCATGTTCAATGTGTAGTATTAATATTATCTTCAGCAATGGAACCTTGATGTCCATTTGCTAAGAGCAACCTATTATCTCAGCAACTACTTGAATTATTTGGGGATTTCCACTGGACTCCTTTGGCCAACAACTCCATTGGATGAAATCCAGTCCTATCACTGGAAGCTTTGTGTGGTGACAAGTGATGTCCAGGTGGGACTCTGTCTCTCTTATTATTTGTAGACATTGTAAGGATTGCCTTCATATATTTTAGAGACGTTTCTACTACACTAAGCTTCCATAACCCCTACATTCCCTCCCTTAATTCTAGAGCTGTCTATCCCCACATGCCCTTCCTCAATCCTGTCACCTCACCCTCTCCCTACCTGATCCTTCTGTACCTTCCCACTTTGTCCCCTTGTCTACCCATAAAATCTATTCTAGTTTTGTCTCCTAGGGAGATCTATGTGCCTCCTCCAATCCCTTCCTCTCTATACCCAACTTTCCTGGGACAATGGATTGTAGCTTGGCTATCACTTATTTAATGGTTAATATCCACATACTAGTCTTTACTCAAGAGAAGGAAGGGAATTTAAATACTATAATGACTTTTTTGTAGGCATATCTTGAACCAAACATTGTTAGGGGAAGATAAATATGATTTAAACTTTTTTTTCTAAATTCACAGAAGGAAATATGGAGACATAGTTTGGAGCAGAGACTGAAGGTAAGGCCATCCAGAGACTGCCCCACCCGGGGATCCAGGCCATATACAGCTACCAAATACAGACAATATTGCTAATTTAAACTTTCTATTTGAATGTTCAAATCCAAGTCAGTGTGAATTTTTAGGATGCAGAGACTAAACATATAATTTATATAAAACTATATTTTTATATAGATCCTCATTTCTGTTTCTGGTATATAATCTTGCCTTTGAGAAATATCTGAATGTGCATTCAGATTTTCACTGGGTTTTATTCATTATAGTCTGTAAATTTATCATACTAAGTCAGAAATAAATATAGAGGGTTTAATATTTATAAGCGGCCTGCTCTTAATGTCTCACTATGAAGATAATACCATTTAAATAATATTTACTATCTACTCTCAGCTTTTGTGTATTTTCTGCTATGTATTCCCATAAATGCAATATATGATGTTGTAGGTGTCACATTTGAGTAGGCTAAACCAGATCTGCCCACTGCTCATCCTCTTCCTAAAGTACATACAAGGAATTAAAAAGAAGTCACTTTGCAGGTTTGTTTGTTTTTGTGACAGGATCTCTCTACATAGCTCCAGATTATTCTACTACTCACTATGTAGACCAGGTTGGCCTCAAACTCACAGACGTCTGTCTGCCTCTTCTCCCTGAATGCTGGGATTAAAAGCATGCACCAATATGCCTGGCTAAGTTTTTTTTCTTCCATTTTGAAAAGAGAGAGAGAGAGAGAGAGAGAGAGAGAGAGAGAGAGAGAGAGAGGTTCAATAGGTCACTTTGAATATTACTGTTATCTAAATAAATTAGTCAAAATATTTTATTTTTGTATTTTACAAAATCAGGATCAGTTTGACGCATTTTGAAATAGTGTTTATTATTTCCATAATTATTATATAATTTAGTTGTAAGTATATATTAAAAATTCTTTAAAAATAAGTTTTAAAAAATAAATTACATCACTTTCCCCCCTCAATCTCCTCACTTCAGCACCTACCAGATGACTCTCTCTGAAACCCCGTCTCCCCCAGTTTGATAACCCTCTGTAAATGGGAGTGTGTCAGTGTCTTTTATTCATTGTGTTTGTATTGGTTACATGCATTTGCTTGGCATATATGAAGGATACTAATCTTTGAAAGTTGATTTTTAACCCTGTCATGTTGCTGAAATTGTTGATTGTTTCTAGTTTTCTGTTGGGATTTTCAGGGTCTCTTATGTATACTATATTATCTGCAAATAGTGATAACTTTACTTCTTTTTCCTATTTGTATCTCTTTAATTTCTTCTCTTGCCTTACTCTGGCTAGTGCTTTCAACACTATGCTGAAAAGGAGTAGAGATAGTGGGCAGCTATTTCTCCTTTCTGATTTAATAGGATTGCTTTGAATTTTTTCCATTCAGGATAATGTTGACTGTGGGTTTGTCATATATACCCTTTATTTCATTGGGTTCTACTCTTTCTGGGACTTTTATCATGAAAGCATGTTGAATTTTGTCCAAGATTTCTTCTATATCTATTGAAATGGTCATGTGATTTTGTCTTTAAGTCCATTTTATATGATTTTATATAAATATTGTATTTCCAAGATAAGGCCAACTTGATCATGGTGGATGATCTTTTTGATATGTTCTTGTATTAAGTTTGCTGGTACTTTAATGGAGATTTTTTTTTTTGCGTTGATGTTTATCAGGAATATCAGTTTGTACTTTAGGGGTTTCTGTTTTGTTTTGTTTTTGTTTTTTGTTTTATCTTTTCCTGGTTTGGGTATTAGAGGCTTTGTAGAACAAGTTTGGATGATGGGAAATTTCCCTTTTCCCTTCAACTATGGCAGATAATGTTTCTGGGTGCAGTTGTCTAGATTAGGAGTCTTGGTCTTTTGGGATGTGTATATATGTTCCATTCTTTTCTGTCTTTTAGCGTTTCCATTGAGAAATCAACTGTTATTCTTATGAGTTTTCTTTTATATGTGACTTGTGTTTGTTCTCTTGCTGCTTTCATTATTTTTTCTTTGTTTTATTTAATAAATGTTTTGACCATGGAAAGCCATAGGCTATTTGTCTTTTGGTCTTGTCTAGTTGGGGTTCAGAGTGCTTTATGTATCTGTATGGCTAGGTCTTTTCATAGTTTAGAGAAGTTTTCTTCTACCATTTTTCTAAGAATATGATCGATTCCAGTGGTGTGGGATTTTTCTCTCTTTTATTCCCATAATTCAAAGATTTGGTCTTTTGATGCTTTCTTACATGTCCTGTTTGCTCCTTTCTCATACTTTTATTTCTGTCCCTTTTTCTTAATTTTTTCTAGATTCTCTACTATCTCAGAGTTCTGATATTCTATCTTCTGTTTGATTTGTTGCATATGTAAGACTCTCCTTTGTTTTCTAGTCAGGTTATTAGGTTTTCAATTCCATCTTTATTACAACTTGAGTCATCTTCAACATTTCCATCTCGTTTTAACTCAGTTTTCAAATCTTAAATTGTCTTCATTATTTGTATATTTGTATTTTCTTCAACATTACTCAAGTGCTTATTGTTTTTCTTTTGGTGTTCACTAAGTACTTATTTATGTCTTCTTTCCATTCCTTGAGTTCTTTGATAAAGCTTATTATTGTTCACAATGAAGAGGCTCATGGCTACAGGTCTTAAACTAGACTTGTGTTTGCAGATGGCAGGAGGTTGGGGGGAAGGGCAAAGTGAGAGAACTGACTTACCAAGAAAAGGTGGTTTATTCACTAAAAGGATGCCTTGTGTCATTAATTCTTGTGATAAAAAAGATCTGGAAAGCAACAGATTAAAATGTAGGCTATAAAGTGAAAGACTGAAAATTGGCAATTTTAAATTAATTCTTGCAAGTGTGAGTGGAACTAGTATTAAAAACACAAAAGGATGCTCAGGCAGTAAATATATATTGATTTTATATTTAGATATATATTAACATAATAAAGTATGTGTAAATATATAAATCAAAGCATATTTTCATATTTATTATAGTAATCCATTTTACTGTGATAATGTGGTAGAGAATAAATTAAATTTATTTTATCCATGAGGCTATTTTACTGTGTTTTGGTTCTATGAGACTTTGAATCATTTTAGCATAACTTCTTAAAAATTAAAGATTATTTTTGCAATTAGAACTTAATGTTGAAAGCCAGCACATTTCATTTATCAATAAACCTGAGATTAACTGATAGCTAAGTTCTCAGAAACGCTGAAATAAATGATCTTTCTTTCTACTCTTCTCACCTCTGCTCTCCTCTAAAATAAATCATTTCCAAACTGTCAACAAGGATGAGAAATTTCTAGCTAAAGACCTTTTTTTCCCTCCTCTAAGGCCTTGAAAAGGGGGGCTTAGACTGAAAAGCGTCATAACTACAATAGTAAGTGCATTCTAGCAAGAATAAATAAAATTGCAAAGCCTGACAGTGAAGAATACGGAGAGGAATTCAAGTGACTAAACCTCAAATAAAGGATTATCCTTGTTTGTGAGAAATCTATTCCAGTAAGAAATCGATACAGCAGCCTCTGCATGCAGAAGCAGCTGTGCAGGCTTGGGTGCTACAGGAAAACTGCAGCTGAGACCCATGGTCATATAGGACAGTAGTCTGCCAACAGATTTTTGGGCCAACACCTGCCTTGGCCTCCTTCTGTATGGTTATTGGGCACTGGACACACTATTTAGAGAGTAGCTGTCCTAAATTAATGGTACTCACACTGTGATTGGCACTTTATTTTTATAGCTCTATTAACTTTTATAATTTGAATTTCTACTCAGTGAAAGAGAGAAAGAAAGCAGAAAACTATGAACAAATTGTTAATTGGTGCTAATTGCATTAAAATACCCTGGCAGTAGTGGAAGTAACAGAAATAAAGTGAAATTTAACATCCTTTAGCATTTTAGAGTTCGAAGTAATGGGTTTTCTGAGGCCCCTTGAAATGGTGTGATGTCACTAACTGTAGTATCTGCAGACATTCAAACTTGGATTGAAGTTTTAATATGTGGAAAGGTATGTGCACTTGTCAAGCAAATTGCTACTGTTAGGTCACATTTTGTTAGTTAAAAATGTGCTTATTCATATTAAATTTTCTGAAACAAAGTTATTGAAATGTATGTATTTTTTTGTCAATCATTTATTAAGTACCTCCAATGAACCTGTCTGTACAAGTCAAAGTAGAAGAGAATTGAAAGTCAAACACAAAGATCTCTGCTATTTTGAAATTGTTCCTCTAATTAAATATGTTCTTTCCAAATTCATTATTAATTTAGTTAATATTTAATGTTTTCTTTTAAAAAATAAGATCTATCCTAATAAAAATTATGTGTATGTGTACATGTCTGCATATGGGTTTGTGCATATGAATGCAGTTTCTCTAGAGTCCAGAAGAGGACACTGTGTCCCCTGGAGCTGGAATTACTAGGCAAGTCTATATGAGCCACCCCATATGGGTACTGGAAACCCAACCTGGGTACTCTGCAAGAACAGCAAACGTTCTTAATCACTCAGCCATCTATCATTTCTCTAGCTTCTCTTCACGTTTTGAACATGTTCTCTTTATATATGTTTTAGATATCTCTGTCTCTATTTTGTGATACAAAAGCAAAACAATGAAAACATACTTCTGCCTTAGGAGCTGAAAATAAAAAAAACCCCAGAAAATCCTGATTTACCCAGGATTTTCTTGCATGAAGGTTTTCCTTCTGCATGAAGGATTGTGCATTTCTACTAGAGTATCCTTTTCCTTTGTTAATTGCCCTAATTAGGGTTATCATTGTTATGGTAATATTTTATTTTTGGTAACACCAGGACCAAAAGCAAGTTAGGGAGGGAAAGGGTTATTTGGCTTTCATTTCATTGTGGTCATCTCTAAAAGAAGTCAGGACAGGAACCTGGAGGCATGAGCTGTTACAGAAACCATGGAGGGGTGCTACCTACTGGATTGCTCCCCAAGGCTTGCTCGGTCTGCTTTCTTATCGAAGCCAGGACCACCAGCCCAGGGGTGGCACCAGCCAAAATGGGTTGGGTCTTCCACCATCTATCACTAAATAAGAAAATGCCTTGCAGCTGGATATGGTGGGATCATTTTCTCAATTAAGGTTTTCTCCTTTCTGATAACTCCAGCTTGTATCAAGTTGATAGAAAGCTAAGTCAGCACATTAATTTGAGGAAAAAAAAAATCATGCTAAGTTCAAAATTTGTCACAATGCTAGAAAAGTAATGCATGTCACACTTTGAACTTAGATATGCAAATTTATAGGAAGACATAACAGCCATTGAGTCAAAAGAATTTGTTCTTTATGGATGTGAGGAAAGGGAGCCCTTATTCACTGTTGGTGAGATTGTAAACTGGTCTACCCATTCTGAAACTCAGTGTGGCAAATTGCCTAAGAGTTAAAAACAAACCTGCTATATGACCCAGCGATATCACTCATCAGCATATTCCCTTAGTAGTCAACATTCTACTTTACAAATACTTGCTCAGCCACATTTATTGCTGTTCTGCACACAACAGCACAACCAAATTTGTTTCAATTGAAGAATGGCTATTAAAAATGAGGTACATATACACTATGGACTATTCAGCTATAAAGAAAAATAAAATCATGAAATTGTAGGTAATTGGATAGGACTAGAGATAATCGTATGAGGGAGGTAAGCCATAAGTGTAGCTTCTGTCATTTCTAGGAGACATAATCTCACAGCAAACTCCCTGATCCTCTCAGTCTTTTTCCTCCTCTTCTGCATTGATGCCTGGGCCTTAGGTGCTGAAGTTGTGTTGTAGATTTAGTTGGGTCTGTAGCCCTGAAACTTTGATTTTGACGATTTTAATCCATTTTGGTTTTCTATAATGGTCTCTATTTCAAAAGGAAGTTTCCTTGATGAGAGATGAGAACTACACGTATATGTGGGCTTAAGGATAAATATTTAGAAACTTGCTAATGATAATGCTTGTTTAGTGAATCATTGGTGGTAGGTTTTCCTCCAAATCACTGACTTTACTAACTCTGGGTAGTTGACTAGTTTTCCAATACCAGGTATGATTTCCCTCTTGTTCACTGGGCTTTCAGTCCAAGTAGAGAGCTGTTTGGCACTTCCAAAGTATGGGTATCACTTCTATGCCCTCAGGGTTATCATGACATGCTGCCATCAGGATAGGCCCCTTAAACGTAGGTGTGTGATTTCTATTGCAAATGATGTAACATCCACTTACTAGGAAAGGCATTGCATATATTAGTACTCCTAACACTTCTTGGGAGTGTGCCTCAGGGATCACAACCTGTATAAATTTGAAAGTTCTAAAAGGCAATCATGACTTTGTGTGTTAGTTCAGATAGTGCCCTGATTGTTATGCCATCCTTATGAGGATGTACTGAACTATTAAGATCCTGTTGCTAGAAACTTAGTAAGACACAAAAGAGAGTTGGGGATTACTCTGGCAATTATCTTAGGGCTGAGTTTAGGTGCTGCAGAGCCATCTACAGGGACATCCGCCATTGCCCTGCAACATAAAGCTTATGGAGAATTGAGAACTGCCATTGACTTAGATATAAAAAGAATAGAAAAGACTTTAACTGACCTCCAAGAATCCCTGACCTCCCTTTCAGAAGTGGTCCTTCAAAATAGGAGAGGATTAGACCAGTTATTCCTTAAAAAAGGAGGTCTGTGCTACATTAAAAGAAGAATGTTGTTTTTATATAGATCACTCAGGAAGAGTTAAAGACAATTTAGCTAAGATTAGAGAAGTATTAGAACAAAGTTTTTAAAAACATAGAGAGCTCAAGACAAAAGTTGGTTTGAAACTTGGTTCAATTCTTCCCCTTGGTTCACAACTCTGGTTTATTGCTTATTAAAGAACATATTGTTAAGACAACAATATAGGCCCATCACTAATGATGAGACTGAGTTATGATTTTAAGATTAAAACTACAACAAAAGAAAAAGGGGAGAATGAAGAAATAAAGTTTCATAGATGTGAAAATAAAGCTCTAAAAACAAGATTTTGAGAAATACATCTGATGGTCAGGATGCCTATGACAAACTTATGACCTTTCCGAGAGATACATCTGACGTCAGGATGCCCAGTGATATGATAAAGTTTTGGTGATCAAGATATTGAGGCAATTTTGACTAAGCTAATTAAGACAAAATAATAACAACTGTTCTCAGAAAGATCCCCTACCCCTCCCTGTGGTAAATTCCGAGAACAACTGCAAGATGTCATCCTGACCCTGTCCAACCACCCAGTTCACCCCACTCTTAAGAGACGTGCCAACTTAGCCCTTTCCCAGTGATTCTCCAAGTCCACTTGGAGGAGGAAAGTATCTAACTGAGCTAAGAACAGCCCTTTGAGCAGGCAGGCCAATACCTGACCAGATACTTTGTCCTGTGTAGCACCAATGAGAATAAGCCAGCTAACTCTGTTGCTGAAGTCTGCCCTCTGTAACAAACAAAAGTTGTGTGGTTTTTGGATTCCAGGTTGCCTCTCCCTGTGTGGATGAGCAACTCCACGAACATGGATTAAAAACCTTATACCCTCATGCAGCAGTCACTTTGTCAATCCGTGCTCTATGGGTGGTGCTCCTGAGGTAAGGCCACTATGGGGTCTTACAACACTAATCTTCAGAGTATTGCTATTGTGGCTAGAATTCTTGTCCCCAGAAACTAATATTCAAGCAGAAATAGAGAGTAACAGAAAGTTCAGATGTCAAAATCATGAGAATTCTGTTTCATAAAGCTTGTCTGTAGGAATTAAAGCATATTAGTTGAGAAACATAGTTTGTCCTATATTTACTCTGAACAGATGCCCCATGTGCCCACTAAGTACAAGGCACTCTTAGGAATCAGATTTGTCTTTATTGTTCAGTCACATTCTAGAGATCCTGAATGAACATTAGGAATTTATTTTTATGAGTACTTTGGGTGAATCCAATTAGACATACTTTTATTATTTGAAGATTTCAGATGGTTCATAATGTATTTTGATCAACTCCACTTTCCCCACTCCTCCTAGACTCCTACCCTACCCCCAATACTTTTCTTACATGTTCTTTTTAAATATACTCAGTCCACTATCACTATAATACTACTTACTAACACTAATAAATACTAATACTCAGTCTACTATAACATTATAATACTTTAATACTATCACTATACCCACAGGTATAGGGCAAAATATTGAAGCATGGGTAGCCTATCAGAGTCAAATCCTTGAATAAAACTGACTTACTCTTCTTCTCCAGAAGCCCTAAATTGCCAATAGCTTCCCCAAATTTAGGTGAAACAGTCCTAAATGATAATCCCTCCTTTATCTATGCTAGAATTTTGTCAAATTTGGTTTTATGTATGTCTTGTATATATAGTCACAGCTGGTGTGAGTTCATTTGTATAGTGGCCCTGTCATGTCCTGAAATACTGTTTTGCAACAGTTAGTCACTACTCTGCCTCATCTTTTGTAATGAGCCTTGAGCCTTGGCAGGGGTGGAGTCAGTGGTAGTGTTGTGATATATATGTCTCATTTAGGATTGGGTGTCCCACACTCTCTCAGTCTCTGAACATTGACCAGTTGTGCATCTTTGTATTAATATCTATTGCCAAAAGAAGTTTCTCTAATGAGAGTTGAGAGAGCCATTAATCAATGAATATAAAGATGCATACTTTGAAGATAGTTTAATAGAGTAGTTTGCTGAGTAGTACAATAGTATCAAAATTTCTTCTATGTTCTATGACCTATCCAGTCATGGGGTCTTGAATCATCAGGTTTGAATTCTGTCTTGTGGAGTGGACTTTAAATAGAATTAGAAAACGGTTAGTGACTCCCACAATATTCAGGCCAGCATTGCATCAGAGAAAATATCTTGTAAGGCTAGTTATTATTGTAACTCACAGGGTTTAAAGTTAGGTAAGACTATGTATGGTTGCTTTTTTCTCCCATGTATAGAACTTACAACTTAATATCTTTTGAAAATTGGTTTGATGAGAACTATGTGGCAGAAAATTCACAGTGGGAAGCAATAGTAAGCACAATGTGATGATATCTTGTATCCCGTGTTTCTGAGTGTTGAAAAACCATTGTGATCTTAATCACCATCTGATGATAGAGATGGTACTTCGGAATGAACACTGAAGAGCTTCTCATCTATTCTTACTATGATGAAAATTCAACTCATATTAACTTCAGAAATATGTCAGTATTTAAAAATGTTTTCCTAAATAAAAAAACCCCAAACCTTTCTATTCAAGTGCCCAAAGAAGCATTTTGATGTGACAGAATTAATCAGAGTGACCCTTTAAGAGATTTGTGTTAAGGTTTTGAGGGTTGGATGTTAGTATGGATCTTGAACCATGATTGATTTTTAATTACAAACAATTAAGCAATTGTTGCAGTTCAATAGGGAAACTTGGATTAAGGTAGGAAGGTAGAGTGATGACTAAATTTGGTTGTCAACTTGATACACTTGGGAGGAGGAAACCTCAACTGAGGAACTGCCTCCATCAGATTGGCATGTGAGCATGTCTACAGGGAAATTTCTTGGTTAATGCTTGAAGACAGAGGGCCTAGCTCATTGTTTTCAGTGACATCCTTGAGCAGGTAGTCCGGTGTTGTGTAAGAAAGGTAGATGAACAGCCATGAAGAGCAAGCCAGTAAGCAGAATTCCTTCATGGCTTCTGCTTCCTTTCCCCATATTCATGTTCTACTCGAGTTTCCTTTGATGAGAGACTATGGTATAGAACTTTCAGATGAACGAAACCCTTTCCTCCTTTAGTTGCTTTTGGTCATGGTGTTTTTTTTTTAACACAGCAATGGAAACTTTAAGAAGATAGGAAGCAAGAAATTAACATCATAAAAATTAAGGATGTTAAATGAACCACAGTTACTGCTTCAATAAATAGAAGTAGATATTCAATGATAATCATTTTTTTCCATTCATTTATTGACTGGCTGCTCCATTAGCCATCTAACCAATGTTAAATATACACAATCATTTGGAAATGCCAACATACAAGATGGACACAATCCTTGACCTTCTAGAACAATATTCTTCTCAAGAAAAAGTGGGTAACAGATGATGAAATATTATTTAGCTGAATAATTACTTGGCATAGTTGGGAATTTTGAAGATTAATACATTTTTCTCTAGTACTTCCAACAAATCAAAGTTAGCATCCTGCTCTCCTGGAAAGAGGTAAAGGAATTTAAGCTTTTGCTGTAGGTTTCTCTTGATATTCAAGAGTTTATGGAGGTCGCTAGGATAAAAGCTTCATGAGGGCAAAGACTGATTTCTTTAATATCGTATGTTCAAATTCCTTGAAAAAATACTTGCTGATTGACTTTTTGAGCCAAATGGGGTCAGGAACTAAGTCACATTTCTTGGTGCAGCAACAAATTGAATGAAGAAAGAAAGAAAGATGTTTTGTTTACACCTTAACACTTGTTGGCACTTAGCAGACTTGTATCTTCACAAACTAAACATTTTGTGATGATTCTTTCTGGAGAAGTTACACACCAGACAATTAATACTTGGTTCTTGTAATACTCTTAGAATTGTCTTAGAGGGTTTGGACATCATAGAGAATATTCTGAATTTCCCCATTTGAAAGGATGTCATAGAAGTTACTCAGGTTGGTCCTACTAGCTTTATTGCATAAAAAAAAAAACAAATTAGTGGATGATGACCCTCAAGTTCTATTTACTTTAGTTTGAAAGATAGACATCTGTTGTAGGATATATTTAGTCTTAGTCAAGGGGCTTTTATTCCTCCTTAGATTATTTAGTTCCTGGATAAAAGACACATATAACCTTTATATTTATATTAATCCTTAATTAGCACTAGAGCTGGACAGATATCCTCTATGCTATTATGTCTATTTCACTGCCAATAACCCTACTATATGATTTGCTATGTTTTATTTGGGCTGCTATTAACTCCAATTAGCCAGCCCTCATAGCCATTATTTTAAGATAATTTACCCCACACTCTCTTCTCCTCTCTCCACCTTCCTCTTTCTTCACATGGTCTCCTCAGATGCCTAGCCCAAGAACACCATACCCCAGATATGTCTATTCTGCTCAGCTACACTACAGGAATCTTTGTAAATTTTTGGATTTCTACCAGAACTTTCCTGTATAAAATTCTTGATGTATTTCCTTGACTAGATGCAAAAAGAATGAAAGAAAGGAAGAGAGAGAGAAGGAAAGAAAGAGAGAAAGAAAGATTTAGTTGAGACACAAGTCTGATGGGTAGATAGTTTATCAGAGCCCATATATTTTTATTGCTTAGGGTTATCTTCATAGCAGTTCTAAATTGTTTTGTGGACAACATTGCTACAAAAGTTCCATGCAGTTTTAAAAATCAAAGTGTCATGATCTCCGAGGGAGTGGAGTTGGAAGAGCAGAAAAGGTAATTTGGTTTTCTATCACAACTATTTTCAAAATGGACAATTTTCAGAATTGGACTGTCAATAATTGTGGATGATTTTAGTTAATATTACATTTTTCATTAGAGTTGACAAAATCTGTTTAGAGAATTAGGTGTGAAAAGCTAGAGATAAATAATCAGAAGAAAGAATCAAATATTTATTGGGCATATATCCAGTGTCCAAATTATCATTGCTTTATTCCTTAATAAGATTAATAAAAATATAAACTTCTTCAAGAAGGGAAAACTGATATGAGTAAAAGTTATTAGAAGGCTAAAAATCTGGCAAATGGTAAATAATTGCTGATGACTAGTGAATAAAGCTAACATATAATACAAATAACTAGCTTCTGAAATCATGAGAAACATTAAGATTTTATTCAAGCAGTGAAGATACATTGGAGTTCTCTGTGAACCTAGTAATGTTTCTTGAGTGCAGGTGACAGATCTCTAAAATTCTCCAGTGTGGGAAGCCAGCAGATTAGTCGCCATTACAAGATAGTGCTGGCTTCTGCAGGCACTATCAGTAAACAAGCTGTGTACGCATGTGCAAGCCAGCATTCGCGCCAAGTCATAGCCCACCCCGGGGCGTGTCTGTGTGGTCATGGGCAAGCAGCCAGTTGGAAACGGACACGCTGCCCCTGGGGCTATAAAAAAGCCTGACCGACCTTGCTTCTTAATAAAAAGAAAAGGAGGACTCCAGAATCTCAATTTACCTTTAGCAGATCAGCATGAGTAATAACAACCGTGATAACCTTAGTTCAGATGGACATACAAAGCATTTCAGTTGTCTTTCCCCAGGACGCCGAGCATGGAGAACCAAGGCCCAGGTCAGCTGTACCATTATACTCCCTTTAAAAATAAAGTTATTTGCATAAATTGAATTGAAAGCTTATTGTCATATTCCAGACCATAATGCTTTAATAAATAATGAAACTCCAAATGGGATTAATTCTTAGTGATGTTAGTACCGAATTATCAATCTAAGAGAATACATTAATGAAAGCTTGCCTTACTAAGAAATTTCGCAATTTTTGTTTAGCTTAAACCTTGCTTGTTTTTCTTTGTTCATTTGTTTTTGTTTTTGACCTAACACATTACATCTAACAATTTTATCTCATGCCTTTACATTGTTACCTATACTATGAAGGAAGAGCTGTGCTTACAACCTAAAGTCAGTGTTATTTGAAACCAGTGGGATGAGGCTGTATGTCTTCATTGGGAGCAGTTTCTACTTGGCATTGACAAGATGAATTCACACAATTCACAGGCCTGAGATTGGGAGAATTTGTAGAGTGCTTTATCTGTGCTTTACCTGTGAAAAGGTTGGGGGTGGACAATGGATAAATTGTGAGTTTGCAACAATAATTGAATTACAAATTTGCTTTTGGCCTGCAGTGAGTGACATGGGTGTTAGAGAAAAAGAGATTCACACCATTCCCTTATGTTTTAATATTTAAGGAATGCCTTTACTATCAGAAATAAGTACATCAATTCAAAAGGAAGGTCGTGACCAAATTTACGATGAAACATTTTCTGCATATTCTGCATAACCAACGTGGATTAGCAAGACCTGAAAATGCTGAGGAATAATTGTTGGCTACTTAAGCTTTAAAAATGTTCAATTAAATATGTTGGGGCAGTAAGATGGCTCAGGGGATAAAAGCAATTCCTTAACAAGCCTGATGACTTGCCTTTAATAATCCCTCCAACCCATGGGAAAATAAAATAATAAACTTTTAAAAATTGTCCTATGACTTACACACACACACACACACACACACACACACACACACACACACACACACACAGAGAGAGAGAGAAAGAGAGATAGAGAGAGACATACACCCACTTTCACACCATACACACTCACTCACACACCACAACACTCTTACACCATACACACTCACACACACCACACACACTCTTATACCATACACACTCACATCAAACACACTCTCACACTATACACACGCACGCACACTTACACCACATCATACACACTCACACTCACATCACACATACACACATACATATTAACACACCACACTCACGCATCATATTCACATACACACTTTCTCACTCACAGATACACAACACTCATATATATACACTCACACATCACATTCATACACACAGCACACACACACCCACACGCTGTCTCTCACATGAACACACAAACACAAATTATAAATAAAATAATATTAAATGTTAACTCCAAGCTCTAATCTAAATATAAAAAATTTATGATATATTTTCAACAGCATTATATATGTTTTATATTTTATGAATATTATATCTAATATTTTTGATATTGCACATTATGGAGGATGTTTTAGACATCCACCATGTTTATAATGCTTCAAAACTAGTGACATATCGATAAAATTGTAACTGAGTCATACATGAATAGCTTTGTTTTATACAGGACATAATTTGTATGGGATACTGTAGATTGAATCTCAGTGCAGCAATGCATGCTTCCTGCAGTAATTTCTTATTACCAGTAACAGTAATGCTTATGCAGCAGTGCCAGCTGCAGAAAACTCACCTTCCATAAAGTGGATGGAAGTACTTAGTATACAGATTTGGTATGAATTGACAGCACGTTTTGTGGTGAGACTCCCAGATTACCAATGGGACAGGAGAAGCTTTGGTGGTTACCTGATGTACCTTGGATTTAGACCATCTTATTTGTTTTCATTCAATAATTTATTTATTTTCCATTCCAATTGCAGCTTTTTCTCCTTCCTGTCCTCCCAGTCTCTACCTCTCTTCTCCCCTCCCTCATTTCTTTCTCCTCAGAAAAAGGGAGAACTCCCATGGATATCATCTCACCTTGGCATATCAAGTTGCAGTACCACTAGGAGCATCTTCTCATATTGAGGTTAGGCAAGGCAGCCCATTTAGGGGAAAAGGATCCAAAGACAGGCAACAGACAGAACCAGCCCCTGCCTCTCTTGTTAGGAAGGAGTCCTGAGAGAAGACTAAGCTGTACATCTGTTACATATGTACAAAGGTTCTACGTCCATCTTATGCATGCTTTCTGATTGGTGGTTCAGTTTCTGTGAACTCCTATGGGCCTAGGTTAGTTGATTCTGCAGGTTTTCTTGTGGTGTCCTTCACCTCTCTGGCTCCTTCAATCCTTCTTCCCCTTCTTCCACAGGATCCCCCTAGCTCCACCTAATGTTTGGCTGTGGGTCTTTGCATCTGTTTCTATCAGTCACTAGGGGAAGCCTCGCAGATGACAGTCAATAATAGATAGGCTCCTGTGTTCAAGAACATTGTAAATAGTGTCAGGGGTGGGCTCTCTCTCATGGCATGGGACTCAAGTTGAGCCACTCCTTGGATGGCCAATCCTTCAATTTCTGATCCATTTATATTCCTGCACATCTTGAGGGTCAAAGGTTAAGCAGTTGCCCTAGAGTCCCCATTCCTCCATTGGAAGACTTGCCTGGTTACAGGAGATGGCCATTTTAGCTTCCATATCCCAAATTAGGATTGTTAGGAGTTTTAGCTAGGGTCATCCTCATAGATCCCTGGGAGTTCCCATTGTCCTAGGTTTCTAACTTGTCCCAGAGATTCCCCTACCCCACCCCCGCCACTGATTCCAGTTTCTCTTTGTCCTCCTCACACCTGATTTCTCCTGCTCCCCTCCCTAACCCCTCTCAGACCCAGATCCCTCCCTCAATCCACCTCCTATATCTGTTTTATTTCCCTTTCTCAGTGAGATTGAAGCATCCCATCTTGGGCCCTCCTTGTTACTTATCTTTTTTGGATCTATTGTTTGTAGCATGGTTATGTGGTACTTTATAGCTAATATCCACTTATAAGTACTCATTAACTTATGCCATTGCTTTTAATAGCTTAGTAACATTCCATTGTGTATCTGTCCCACATTTTTTTAATATCCATTCTTCAGTTTAAGGACAAGAGTTTGTTTCCAGTTTCTGGCTATGGAGGTCCATGTCTGCTGGCCTTGACCAAGGGGCAGGAACCATGATATTCTGTTCCAATCAATGTCTCTTCCTGCAGGACAGTCAACGATCGTGCAGAGGGTACCTGGAAGAGAATGGGGGACAAGAGACATGAAGAAAGACACGATCAGACAAGATCAGACAAGAGTCTGATCAAGGCGACAATTTTATTTTTTCCCAAGGCTGAATTTATACCATAACAGGAGTAACAAAGAGAGGGAGGAAGTGGGAAACATTTACGCAGGCCAAGGACACAGTATTCGTGTGGTCAGTTGATGTCAACAGGATGTTGGTTTTTCAGAAAGGTTACAGGTTATCACATTGGGCATCTTGACCTCAGATGTATTTCTCAGCAAAGTCACAACTTTATCATATCATTATTCATCCTGACCATCAGATTTGTATTAGTCTTCTGCAGCTGGCTGGAGATTTTTCCATGAACCCAGTCATACTTAACTCTAACTATACTATTAACATCAATAATGAAGGGTTTTAAGAGCATCACTCCCAACACACCAAGGCCATGTAGGACTTGACAATGAACACGGGAGATCTTTCTATCTTCTGTAGGCTTGCTGTAAATTGCCTTATTATGTTTAGGTATGACCCTTGTTTCCCTGATCTCTCCCCAAGAACTTACATCATGAAGGGGTATTGAACTTTGTCAAAGGCTTTTGCAGTATTGAACAAGAATCTTAGTTGGTGTAAGCCACCAGGAATACAGGCAGAGTTGTGGGGGAAGAAATGGAGTGCAGGATAGGGAGTGCAATTTACCACTTTGGGGTGTGCTTTCAGGGGTATCAGCCAGCTTTATACCATCTTGACACATATAAAAACTGCGAATTAACAATCTGCTTACATATGTAGCAGAGAATAGCTTTGTTGGGCACCAGTGGAAGGAGAAGCCCTTGGTCCTGCCAAGGCTTGACCCCCAGTGCAGGGGAATGTCGGGGGTGGGTGGTAAGGGAGGTGGATGGGGGGGACACCCTTATAGAAGAAGGGGAAGGGGAGAGGATAGGGGGCTTATGAACAGGAATCTGGGAACCGGAATAACATTTGAAATGTAAATAAAAATATATCCCATAAAAAAGTAAAAAAATCTGTTTACATAAATATTTTTGTGTTTCATTTGAATTAAATGCACAGCATATATTATATAAATTACATATATGGGATTATAACCATTCATTAGCAGTAAAAATGGATTCTCATAGAATGAATTGCTATAGTGAATCCTGCATACTTTATATACAATATATATTAATAAAATGTAAAAGTGGATTTAATATTTTAAAATACACAACATATAAGTAATTCATAAAGAAATTAAAACATGCGTACAATATAGTTTCTTCTAAATTTTCTTTGTGTTTATAAAGCATACTGAATACTTTACATTTTAATTTTTTTTCTCAGTGTGACTGCAAGGCATCACTGTAGGCTTAGATTTTTTTCAAAACATCTTTTGTTTAGGGGCTCTTAAATGCTTCAACCTCCCTTCTAACCCTCCAACCAGAGTAGGAGAAAAAGAAGATTAATAGGAAAAGGGGGTCATGGACCTGTTTAGAAGTAGTTCCTTGGGGTGATTCCACTCTTTGTTGTCAGGGTAATATCAGTCCAGTTCAATCGCAAACATCAAACATGAATCAGTAGTGCAGGCGACACTGAATCGGCCCAAATCAGCCAGAATACCATGAGAAGTCCTTTGGTGAATTTCTCCTACAAAGTGAAGACAATGCAAAGCTTTGCTCAGCATAGCCATGTAAGAGTGTCCTCTCACTGTTTATAGGGTTCTGTTTATATTCTTTTAAACATTACACGCATTCTCAAGTGTCTGTTTTCTGCAAAACATCACATGCCCTCTCACAAGACAGTTTACAGGAAAACAGCTGAGTTGTTAAAGGAACCAGAAACTTGCACTTCACGTCACCTTGAATAGCTTCAGCTCTTTGCTTTGAGTGGATATGGACCTTCCTGAAACAGTCAGATCACAGATCTAAGATCCGTCTCTTCTGATAACTTGGGCTGTAGCTGAGGAGCAAAGCCCCAGCAGAATGAACAGCCCCTTCTCATGGCCTTTTCACTCCGAATAGATGACTGTACTCACTGATAGTGGATATTAGGAAAAAAGCTCAGAATACCCGTGATAACTCACAGACCAAGAAGGAAGCTCAAGAAGGAAGACCAAAGTGTTGATGCTTCAGTCTTACTTAGAAGGGGGAACAAAATACTCAAGGGAGGTAGAGGGTGGGAGGAACTTGGGAGGAAGAGAAGAGGGAGAGAGGAAAAAAAGGGGGACAGGATCAGGTGTGGTTGGAGACGAGGGATATGTATAGAGGGTCAGGAAATTGAACAGAGGTGTGTAGCAGTGGGGGGTGGGGAACAAGTGTAGTTGACAGAAAGTCCCAGACACCAGGAAAGCAAGAAGCTCCCAGGATCCAATAGGGATGACATTAGCTGAAATACCCAACAAAGGGGAGAGAGAACCTTTAGAGACCATACGAAGAGGTTAGGCATGATCCCAATTGAGGGATGGGGTCACCCACTCATCTCCGAAATTTTAATCCAGAATTGCTCCTGTCTAAAGGAAATATAGGAACGAAGAGTGGAGCAGAGACTGAAGGAAAGGCCATTCAGAGACGGCCCCACCTAGGGATCCATCCCATATGCAGCCACCAAACCCAATCACTATTGCTGATGCCAAGAAGTGCTTGCTGACAGGAGCCTGATATAGCTATTTCCTGAGAAGCTCTGCCAGAGTCCTACCAATACAGACACAGATGCTTGCAGCCAACCATTGGACTGAGCATGGGGACCCCAATGAGGAGTTAGAGGAAGAACTAAAGATCAACTCTATCAACCAACCAGATAACCCAGAGTTCCCAGAGACTAAACCAAAGAATACACATGGAGAGACCCATGACTCCAGCTGGATATGTAGCAGAGGATGGCCTTATCTGGCATCAATGAGAGGGGAGGCCCTTGGTCCTGTGAAGGATTGATGCCCTACCATAGGGGAGTGCTAGGGAGGTGAGGTGGGAGTGGGAACACCCTCATAGAAGCAGGGGAGAAGGGTTCAGGTAGGGAGTTTACAGAAGGGAAACCAGAAAGAAGGATAACATTTGAAATGTAAATAAACAAAATAACCAATAAAATTTTTAAAAAACAAGTTTGTATGCTACTTCTGTAATTAAGTCAACAACATGGTACAACAAATCATCTAACTGAATATACTTTTTCCTCTGTATTAATATATTATGATTCTTTGAGCAGAGAAAATGATTGCTTGGATGCTTTTTCCCCATCAATGGGCCTATTTAGAAATTTTTCTGTCCTCTGAAACAGTTCTTTAGAAAATTGAAACAGAGCATGTGGTACTTTTGTTAAAATCGCAGTGATCTCTTACACAGAGCTGAGACCTGGTCTAGAGAGATGAGCCAGTGTAAATTCTGCCTTAGGGATATGTCAATGCTATGTGACTACATGGAGGTGAACATTACATTCCTTCTCAATGTTACACATCGATAGGTACTATATGTAGCTCATCTGTCCGAATAAATGCTAACTAAATTGGAACTATGCTGAACAACTTTGCTTTAAGTAGTGAGGGTAAATGTTTTAAGCATAGCTGTGTTAGGCATTCATAATGTTCAGGACTGTCTTCTGAGTTAGTTAGAAAGCTATCTTGTTTTCTTGTTCCCCACCAGCAAAACTTTGAATCCTCTGAAAATCGTCTTAATCAGGGGACAATCAGAGTCCATATGGGGGCAGGACTGACATCTTAAAGATGGTGTTTATTCTCACATTGGTTTGAGCTAAGATGCGCATAAAGAAAGCAAGGTAACAGCGTGAGTGCATAGCTGTATAATACTGGAAAAGAGCTTCCTGTGTCCTGTCAGGGATGTGACACCTGTATGGCATGACGTCCTTTCCTCTAGTCGATTGCTGTGAAAATAGTTTATGTTGTTTACAGATTGAATGCCTCGATAGTTAAAATTTGTTTTGGTAGCACTATAATCAGTTTGTGGACTATAAGAAGTAAATAATTTGGATTATTTAAAAATTTTAAGCTATTTTTAAAAAGTTAGCATACAAAGTAATGGGTTTCATTATGGATTTCCATACATATTTCTTTATGCCGACCCTTCTCCATGGAATCTTCTAGTCCCCTGCCTTTTGTCTTCCTCCAGGAGCTCACTCTTCTTTCGAGTCAAGTGATGGTTTTCCTTTCTCTCAGTGGCTCTGGTCCTCACCTTGTCTTGCCTTTACTCTTGACTCCCCACTGACATACCCTTTTGCTTTTTCCTGTTTTTGTGAATGATAATTCCATATATATAAGTACACACATATAAAAATTAAATCTAGGATCTGCATATGAGAGAAAATAAGTGCTCTTCCTTGTTTCCTGTCTGGTTCTTTTGTCCGACATACTTCTAGCTCCACCCATTTTCCTAACAATGCCATGACTTCATTTTCTTCCTTACAGCTGGGTAAAATCTCGTCTATGCAGCATACCTTCCACACCCATGCATTGATGGATGGATATTTGGGCTGGTTCCACTTCCTAGCTACTGAGACAGAGAGAAGCATGGCTGTGCAAGTAACTCCCAAGAGCTACAGTCGGCAGGGCCATGTGGGAGTCCTAATGTTAGTGTTTTGAGAAATCTACATACGATTTCGTAGTGTCCATACTGGGTTACACTCCCTCTGTAGTGAATAAGGCTTCCTCCCAACACCCTTACCAGGATTTTTTTTTTTTTTGTCATATGTTTTCTAGATGTTAGCTACTCCAACTGTGTGTGGATTGGAATCCCAAAGTACTTTTAATTTACATTTTCCCACTGGCTAAGGATATTGAACATTTTTTTAATCATAAAAAGTAAATATTCTTTGCAAAAATAAATAAGCAATAATACCAGCCACACATGAAAATTTATTGCTATTTCAACTGCAGGTAGAAACTTACATGAAGTATGTAAGTCCTGAAAGACTTGATAGAACATAAATTTTATAACTTCTGAGCGCTTACTATGGTCTATAACCAGCTAGGTTATAAATTTTAAAATTGCTAACAATTCAAATTTAAATGTGAATGCATGCTGTTATTTAGAAATATGGTACAGAAAAATTTGAACGTGAAGCCCTCCTCCCCCCCAGGACATTCACTTTCTTGGTTGGAGAGAAAATATTACTTTCTTATGTCGTGATTAATCAACCTAAGTTTTTAGGTATTTTAGTGATTGGATCTGTCTGGCAAGCAGCCACTAATTTCCTAAGGTTTCTTTGTAGTGCAGTTGTCACACACTTCTGTAAGTGGAAGTTTGGAAACTTTAAATGAAAGTGTATAAAGTTTTCCTTGCTGAGTGTTATTAACTAAGGGACTCTGGATTAATTTAGCATCCAGGTCTGTTCTTTCAGCCATAAGCCATGCTGTCAGGGAAACTTAATTACACTTTAAGTGGGATGCAAATGAGTTGTGACACTACATCATTTCACGTGAAGGGTTCATTACTTACATTAACTCACACAGCACTCCCTCCTAAGCCTGGACCTCATTACAATATTTTTGGGATTTTTTTTTGAAAAGCATATTTAATGCAAGTAGGGTTTTAACTTTTAATAGCCTGTTTTTTCTTAACATCATTTAAGACTACAAACGTTCATTTTATTAAACCATTATGAGTTGAACTTCTGTTACATGACTGTATTAAAGCCTTAAGGACAAAAAAAAATGTAGGCTCCCTTGCATGTCTCAGGACCAGAACATCTTTTAAAGCTACATTTTGTGAATTCCTTCCTTATCCTTCCTATACATGATGAGGCAGAAAATTAACAAGCCTTAAAATCAGAAGGCTAACAACTTTATTCAAAGATGCAAACAGATTTTTATGAGCATAAATTAGGAGAAGAAATATGTACATATGATGAAATGACTTGTTCCACATTGATAGATTAACACCTTGAGTGACAGAGATAAATCAATTGTGATTATCTGACAGTGTTGGAATGGGTATACAGAATATGTTCATTCCCCTTTTGGAAAAAATGGGTAAATGGGTCTGGAAAGAATTCACTTTAGATTTATATCTCTATTCTCTGTTGTGGCGATTAGAGAGCTTTAGAAGAAATTAGTTGTTTCTTACCTTAATCAGCCACCATAATCAATCAAGTTTTGACAGTTATTCTCAAGTTCTCAAGTATATATATATATATATATATATATATATATGAAAATGGCAATGAATATTTATTGAGCATGTATTCTCATGGTAAAGTCCTAAGTGTTTTGCTTATATAAGCTCACTTACTACTCTCTCTCTCTCCTTCTCTCTCTCTCCTTCTCTCTCTCTCTCTCTCTCCCTCCCTCTCTCTCTCTCTCTCTCTCTCTCTTACACACACACACACACACACACACACACACACACACACACACACACAATATTGTGTTTGCTTTTGAATCCCTTCATTGTCTGCTTTCTGCTAATAGAGGTGAATCCTGTAAGGATTTCTTTTGCTATCATGCACGGTACTAAATTGTATCAACTGGGACCACTGGACAGAAAAAATAAAGGGAATTGAGATTGTTTCAGGGGCTTCTGGTGTCCTCTCTGTTCCTATTTTATTTCCAGTGACATATGAGCTGAGGACATCCTGTTGTGGTGCACCTTCCTAGCACTTTATAAGCTTATAGTTCTGGCCCTGACTTAGTGACATCCTCATTGCCAGTATGAACAAGATAAACCCTGACTGCTACATAAAGAAATGTGTATGTGAAGTTGGTGAAGAATATTAACATATAAGAGATGAATGAGATCTTAGGCATCAGCTACTGTAATTCTTCAAATTTTTTTTTTTTGCAGGAATCCCGAGAAGCTGATTCTCTGTGTTGCTACATTTTTGTTTTTATTATGTCTTTGGGAATTTTATGTGTTCTATTTTGATCACATCCACCCCCTCATTTCCTTCCACACACACACATATCCTACCCACCCAACTTTGTGACCTCACGTTTTTATGTGACAATGAACATTTTCTTAGTCTTCTCTTTAAGAGCTTCTTTTTGAAATAATGACACCATCTGTGTTTATTTAAAACCATCATTGTGAAATGCACATTTTATTTTGGAATTCAGTGAGTATTTATTGACTTGTTAAATTCCCAAAGTGCTTCATGAAGCATAAGATTGCAAACAATGTTTTTATAGACAAGACTAAAGCAACAGTTTAAAACCTCAATGAAACAATAGCATAAGTTGGAATATAATAAGCATGACAAAAGTTGTTTAGCAAGAGACTGGAGTCATGTTTGTGGCAAAAGGGAATGATTTTGTAAAGAAAGAAGGCATTTAAAGAAGTCTTATGGTACATATGGCTTTATGTGTTAGACTTGAGGCATCAGAAGATGTCTTGCCGATAGGATGTTGCAGAAGAACAGACACAGAAAAAAAACTTACTGTAAAAATATTTTTACTACATTTTATTTATATATTTATCTGTTTGTTTATCTTTGTAGCACATTGTGGATGTCAGAGAACAGTTAAGACCCTCTTACCACCAAGTTGGACCTGGGGATTCAACTTTGTTAGTTTTGACATTAAGCTGCTTACTCTCTGAGACATCTTGTCAACCCTCAAAATATTTTGCTCAATTGAGGGATTAATATGTTTTACATTTCCATGATAAAATACGCAAGAAAAGCTACTTTGCAAAGAAAAATATGTTTATTTTGGATACAGTTACATGAAGGTCTAAGACCAAAGACCCACATATGGTAATGATGTTTCTGGCAGAATCCTGAGGGGCTGCTGTTTATCATATGGTAAGAATCGGGATGCATATGTCTCTGTGGTCTGTGCTTTGGTCTCTCCTTGAAAAGTAGGATTCATTCACTGGATTTCATCCTGATAAATTTACCTAATTTTCATGATGTTCCCAAGTACCACTGCTAATTAGGTTCTTTCCATTCTTTTTATATATCAAATAAGGGATTAAGTTTCATGGACTCTTTGGTGGCTGTTGTGTAACAATTTTTCTGAGGAGACATGAACCGATGTCTACTCCCTGTAAATAGGGAACCTATAACAGAATAAAGTAACAGCACCACCAGTGTCCAAATTAATGAAGCAATGGGTTGATTGGGATTACTTACAGGGATATGAGTAACTTATAGGAGTGTTAGTGACTCAAAGGCAAATGCACCACTGAAAACCTGCTCCACTGCGGTTGATGACCCAGGAAAGTTGGAACTGTGGAGTTCTCTTTATGACTTGTAGGCAGCATGGCAATTTGGACAGTCTCCTTTCCTTAGCAATTTCTAATGCTCATATAGCATTGAGGAGAAAGAGGTCTTGTGAATCTGCTATGTATCAGAGACTTCCGGGGACTTGTGAGTTGTCCTTTCTTGAGCATTAACAGACCTCCTTTTAGAACTTCCTGAGGAGCCACTCCTTAGAACTTCCCTAGTCTTTGCAAGCTTTCCCCTTCCTGGTCCCCTCCCCACAAGTATTCTTTGCCTCATCTTCCCTCCCCTTTGCTTCTGAAAAATGGCTGTAGATAAAATCTAAGTTTAGTATGATAATGGTGATTGTGGCCATTGCTACTAAAGGCCAAAAGTTTTTGAAGTTATGAAGAGTTCACCTTCCCTAGCTCTGAGGATGCTTTTTGACATGTGATAAAGCCCAGTTCACAGTGATCAAATAATTTGCTCATATCTGCTTGGGTAGGTAGCTTAGAAGCTGATGCTTTCATTCCCTAACCTAGAGTTCTGACGGCAACATGTTAAGCTTCCCTTTTGCTAGATAATAAAGTGTGACATAAAAAGCAGCTGAAGCCACACTGCTTGTTATCTCCAATATTACATTTTCATTTCAGTTTTCCTCAATCCATGCATTTACACTTCTAAATTTCAATAAGCAACAAATTACAAAAGATGATTGACAATGGAAAACGCACCAGAGAGGGTCTTTATTATTTCACAGCTTTGTTTTTTGTTTTTTCCTTTGGCAAAGCATAGGTAATGCATCTTTAGCTATGAAATCTGGCCAATTTGTCAAAAACATACCGGTGTTCAGGCACCAGTGGATTCAGCTTTCTATGGCCCCATCAGCAGCTCACACCTGAAAACTTAATGCCTCTCAACCACTGTAACAGTGATGAAAAGTGAGCCAGGCCACTGAAGGAGAACCTTAGGAGGACATTCCACCCTCTTCCCTGTCTGTGGCAGACACATTTTTAACTATGTAACCCTGGCTGGCCTGGAATTCAGATTGCCCCCCTCCCCGCTCCCCTCCCGGCCCCTTTCACAGAGACTCACTTGCCTCTGCCTCCCAGGTGCGGACCTTGATGGTATGCACTGATGTGCCTGGCAGAAAGAAATTTATCTTTTCTAATTTGGACTTTAGAAGAGCTGCTTCTCTGAAGGTTTTCTGATCCATCTGATGTCTCTGGAGGGCAAAGCAATGTACACTGGGATTTGGGGCCTGAAAAATGTCCCACATGTAATCATCACTGTTCCATTATCAGCCTTTAATCTGCGCTCCCTGCCTTTCACTGCTGGGGAATCCTATTTTAAGATGATTTTCTCTTTTGACAAAAATATCACACTCCCCCATAGTAGTTTTTTCCTGAAACAATATCTTAGAAAGCAGACTTTGGGAGAAGTAGTACTGCAGAAATGAGTTTCCTTAGCCTCTGGTTACTTTTAGACTCAGACCATTTTAAATTATGCCTAAGTAACAGCTGTTCTGGCGTGTGGTGTGGGAACTCCAATTTGTGAATTTGTGATGTAGAATGAACAAAGTGACAGGATCTCTGCAGCTGATTCCTTTTTCTTCTAAATCACCACTAAGATGAAAAATCAGTGCAATTGGGGGGAAAACAATGGTTTAAAACGTTTGGAAGAAAGAAAGCATCCCAATAAATCACTTGTCATTGTGGATAATGGAATACTGCATCATCTCCTATCAGCCAGAATGAAGGTGAAGATGCTGCTTGCCCCAGAAACTCTGGGTCCGTGCTGGCATATTCAATAGCAGACTCCAGCAGTGCCATCCTTTTAGTAATGGAGACACTACTCTTTTCTGCAATTGTTTGTAATTCCTGAAGACTCTCAGGAAATGTCATCTTCTCTAATAAGTAATAAATCCTCTGCTGAATGTGTTGAGAACTAGTGTAACAGCAAGCAAGCAAGAAATTTCACTTTGCAGCAAGCATAAAAGACTGGCAGAATGCTTCAAAAATTATTTAAAACATTAGGCATTAAAGGGGGGACTTTAGAAAAGAAAGGTTGTCTTGCTCCAAAAAAAATGATAGGGTTTAAGTACAAGGGTATAGCATTGAAAACTTAATTTGAAAACCTTGAGGTATTCTAGCCAGGCCATTATCAGCAGCAATCTGTCACTCAACCCAGCCATTAGTTCTTCTGAAGTTTACCTCTTGACTCCAATCATCCCTTGGTACTTATTCTTTTCTCATTTCCATTTTCTTTTTGAACAAAAAATTGAAGGTGTTATTTAAATGAAAATTGTATGTGCATTTAATTTACAGAACAGAAATATTCTTTTAGTATCCTGACAGAAGCATCGATCTGCAGACACACCTCCCACTTTCATCTACCCAATGAGTGAACTCATGCCTGACCAATTAGTTATTTATTTTATGCTCCTAATAAAATGTTTATAGTGAGGAATTTAGTAGTTCTATTTCAGTTGTCGTTTCTTATCTTCCCACTAGAGGATAAAGCTATAGCTCCTTTTCCTTCATGTCTCCATCAATTATATACTTATACACACATATATACATACACATACACACATACATACATACATACATACATACATACATACATACATACATACATACATTCACTGAACCTTTTCAATGAAGTTCTTTTATGAAATGGATAAATCAATTTCCAGTGATTTCACAGTGATAGCTAGGTAGGTTCAGAAAGCTATTTGTAAACTACATGTTACTTTTTCTAGATTGTTTTTCATTTTCTCACAAACATCTCACTTATTTGGTTTTGTTGTTGTTCTTCAATGAACCTTTTTAAAAAATAAATTTAGTGCCCTCTTTAGTTAGTTGCTCACATAGTCCATAAATATTTCTAAAAGATTTATTTATTCTTATTTTTTGTGTGTATGGGTGTCCTTAATGTGTGTATAACTATGCATGATGTCTAGTGCCCAAGGAGGGCCAAAGGCAGTGTCGGATTCTCTGGAATTTGAGTGACAGAGGGTTGTGAGACAACACATGGGTGCTGAGAATTAAACCTGGGTCATCTGGAAGAACACCCAATGCTCTTAACGACTGAACTATCTTTCTAGCCCCCAATAAATCATTGTTTTGGAGACATCTTTTCAGGTTGCTCCAGTATGGGCTGCTTTTCTACACATCTGGATATAATTGTTATATATACCTTGAGTTGTACAAATCATTAATACTGCTTTTATAAATGTATATGAGTTTTATAAGCCACCAAAATTAACACATATAACACCTTCATTAGTTAAAAGGGTTAGTTCCCAATGCTATTCAGTAAAACACTTTATAGGTTAATATTACTGTGATTATGACATTGATTAATTTTATTTTTAAAAACCTAAAATAATACTAAGTAATATATTATGCATTTTTGTATTTACATATGTGTAAACCTGGTATGTTTTGTGACTGATTTATGTAATATAATTGCAGTAGTTTCCACTTGTTTAATGTTACACACATGACTAGAATATAAAATACTTCACATTTTCTTCTAGAAGATTTAAAAAACATAATTTACGTTTAATACTTGCACCTCTCTAATTGCACATTTCTTTAAAATTATTTTTACATGTGGCATAAAACAAGGATCAAGATTTATTTTTATATGGATGTCCAATATCTAGCAGTATTTATGAGAAAAGCATGATGTTCTCTACTGAATTGCAGTATCACCTTTGAGATAAATCAGATAGCTACAGTGTGGATCTTTATCACTCCTCTCTTCCAATCTCTTGATCTATGTATCTGTTTAGAACATTAACATTGTCTTGGTAGCTTTAGATTTATAGTGAGTTGATGTCTAGACCTAGAAATCCTCTGATTTTATTCTTTAAGGATGTCTTGGTCATTTAGGCTCCTCTGCATGTCATGTATGTTTAAAAACTCAGTCTGCAATGTCATCAGACCGGATGAGACCAAACCAATCGATCTGAAACCAAACCAGGCCAAACCAAACCAGCTATTGACAGAACTGAGACAGAATCAAACCTAGAGATTCTTTAGGTAAGAATTTATAATTTGATATTTTTGATTCTTCATACTCACAAACACCATTTCTCTGACTTAGATCTGTCAGTGCTGTTTGTGGTTCCTTGCTTAGTGGTTTCCTGTACCTTATGCTGACTTTATTATACTTTTTGTTTTAATTTCATTTCATCTCGATTTCATCCCATATTTGATGGGTTTTAGGGATGCTATTGTTTAAGATGTCATCTGCCAATTATTTGTTGATAGTATATAAAATATAACTAATTTTTATGTGTTGAACTAATTTTTATACGTATCCAAAGCTCTTACTCAATTTGGCCACTCAAATAGTTTGGTTTTTTTTGCATCATTTTGTATTTTCTACATGCACAATGTATCATATATAATTTCAAATGTTGTACTTTAATTAGATGTTCATCTAGTCTTACTGTATCGCAGACTCCTCTCAGCAGTACTCAACACATGTGGTGATAGAAGGGAGTCTTATCTGTTTATTTATTTATCTCTATTTGTCTTAGGGAGACATAAAACTTTTCTTTAGTGCCTGCACTCAATTTGAGAAATCGGAATTTTCTTATTGCTAGCTTTTTGGGAACTTTTAGTATTAATGGATATTGAGCTTTACTTACTGCTTTCTTAGTTTAATGATACATTGTCTTAGTAGGTATTCTATTGCCATAGATAGACGATGTAGTCATAGCAACTCTTATATAAAAGCATTTAATTGGGGCTTATTTAAAGTTTCAGAGGTTTAGTCTATTCTTGTTATGATGGAGAGCATGAGGCCATGGTAATGGAGAGATAGCTGAGAATCCAACATATGAACCTACAGGAATTGAGAAGAGACAGCCACTGGGCCTGGCTTGGCCTCTTGAAACCTCAGAGCCCATTTAGTGAAACACTTCCTCCAACAAGGCCTCCAACTATGCCTTTCAAATAGTTTCACTCCTTGATGACCAAGTATTTCGATCTATTAGCCTATGGAGTGCTATTTTCATTCAAACCATCTCATAAATATTAATATATAATATTAATTTTCCTTTGTCCTATTGATACAGAAATATGTGCTGATTGTGGTTAAGCCAATCTTGTATTCTGAGGAATGGGATGCTGACTGTTTACTTGGTTGGTATACCGCTGTGTTTGTTTTGCTGGCATTTAACAGTTTTAACATGTAAGAGATACTACTCTGAAGTTTTATTTTTTGCAATGTCTCTATCAGGTTTTGTTATGAGGATTATAATAATGTCACACTTGAACAATAGATTAATCGGTTGCAGAATACTGGGGTGGAAATAACTTTCTTTAAAAATGTGAAATATTGCCTGTCTGTCTTCTAACATCCAGAAGCTCTTGGGCTAGGTGAGTTGACTGTGAACTATATTGTAGTTTGCAGTGCCTTCTGAGTTTTCATTGTGCTGGGGTTTGCTGTGGCTCTGCTTTCATCCTGGCTGTGGAGTATAATGGTATCTCTTATTCACCTGATGTAACTGTCATCTTGGAGGCTTATTGCTAAACTAGACCTAGTACTAGAAGCTTCTAGCCTCTGTACAATCTAATCTAGGCCTAGAATGTTTTTAGCTTCTGAGACTTAACTGTTGAATAAGCTCACCCTTTCTAGTTATATCTAAATTCTGGCTGGCCAGTTCAACCCAGCTGTTCTTGTCTAAACTCCTCTCCAAGCATATTGATTCAATCTGGCTTCTCTCTTTTTGTTCTGCTTAAGCTCAAACTAACTCTGGAAGTCTGTTCTAATCTTCTGGCTCCTTCTCATTCCATGGCTTGTTCTGCCTTCACCTGTGTCAAGCTTATTCTCTGTTCAACCTCTCTCTGTAAAGCTCTCCTAGTAAAACTGCCTCCTTCACTCCTCTTTTTCTCTCTCTGTGTTGCTCTCTCTTAAGTAGCCTCTCTGTTCTCTCTGTTCTTGTGAGAGTTTGCCATATCCTATTCTGTCAAATCTTTCTCTGATTCATCACTTTGTCTACCTCTTTTTTAAAAAAAGATTTATTTATTTTATGTACACAAGTACACAGTCACTGTCTTAAAACACACCAGAAGAGGGCATCAGATCCCATTGCAGATGGTTGTGAGCCACCATATGATTGCTGGGAATTGAACTCAGGACCTTTGGAAGAGCAGTCAGTGTTCTTAATTGCTGAGCAACCTCCCCAGGCCCTGTCTACCTCTTAATTAGATGGCACTTTCAAACATGGCCGCTTCCTTCTACAAACTAACTTTATCTTCATTGTTTGGAATTGAAGGTGGATACTAAGCATGTCTGTATTCTAGTCAGGGGAATTAAAGGTGTGTGCTAGAGTTGAGTGACACCATAACGGGAAACAGGAATTTTTCAGTAAATAATGTAATCTTGGGGTTCATAGTGTGATCAAATATTCTGCAACAGTGGAGAGTGGGTATCTTTTAAGCTTGAGACTAAAACTCTTTGGTTATGGGAACTTTTCATGACTATTCAGGATAACAGTTAAGCAATACCCCATCTCACCATGCTGAAATAGCAGAAAGGACTTCACAGATATTATAATGTGTCTTAAGATGAGAAAATCACTCTGGGTTGTATGAATGGTGTGGCTGGAGGGACACAGGAGGAGTCACGGTTACAATGACAGCAATATGGTGATAGCAACAGATATAAGGTAAATCTCTTTGAGGATGAGGAAAGGGCACTAACCAAAGAGTTTAAGCAGTTTCCATCAGTTGAAAAATGCAAGAAAACTGATTCCTCCCAAGGGCCTCTTGAAGGAGTCAACACATTGCTGTTGACCTATTAGAACTTATTCTAGACTTCATGCACCTGGAATTATAATAGAATACATTTGTGTTGCTTTTGGCCATTCAGTTTGACTTATTGGTACAGGCATTGAGATTCAATAGCAATGAGTCTCTGCCTCTCTCTGTCTTTTGTTCTTTCTGTAGGAAGTCCTCTCACACCATCACCTCTAGGCCATAATTTTTTCTCATCTTATTTAATCTTGTTTTCTGTCTGATTTTCTAGAACATTTCGTAAATTCCCCTTTAAGCTCATCCTTTTGAAAATTTTATTTATTATAACAAATTGTTCTTTTAATTTGGTCTTGGAATTTTATGTTTAAAAATGCTATTATCTTCTTATTCATGGTTGCAGTATTTTATTTTACTTTTCCTAAAGAAATTTAATAATACTTTTCTTAGCAGTTTTATTCTCCTGGAAAAACCACATGAAAATCTAATACTGTAGAAGTTTCCTAAAATATGTACATACATAAAAATAATTTAAATAGTTACTATGATGGGGAATGCAATGTCCCAACAAATAAGACTTCCAAAGTCAAAAATGGGTTATACTCTGTTGAATAATTGGGCAAAAGGGTCCCATGGACACCTTCCAAACATCTGAGCTATTGCTCTTCATAACTTGAAGGTAAGGTCCTATTATAAAATACTACTTACTTATCTGATTGAATATGGAGAAATCAAGCTGGTATTTGACTAGAACTTCACCCCTACTGACTAGCATTTGTGGTGCTGGAAAAGACTCTGAACACTACCAAAAGAGAAAGATAATATCAATGCCACTAAGCTACAAACCCTGCAACCTACAATGTTGACCTTCCTGTAAGATATACTGGGGCAAGAGTGGTGAAATATCATGCGAGTAACTAACCACTTTCCGGTTAGGGTTAAAGCCCACTTCATGAAACTAAACCCATGCTTGATACTGCTAAAGAACTCTGGAGTAGATTTGTCAGGGGCCTAGGGGAAAACCTAATGCTAGTATTCTACTAAAGTAATATAGCAGTAAAATGACTCCGAATGAATTATTGCTATACTCATAGATCAGTGTCTCACAGACTCATAAGAGAAGTTTCTTCCTGAAGTAGATGGGAATTAACACAGAGAGCTACAACTGGACAATGTACAGAGAATGAGAGACTTCAGATTACTGAGTCTTAATAGGGTGTTTTCATCAAATCCCTTTTTTCAAGACTATAAAGAGAAAGTGGAAATATTCTAAAAGCCAGAGATGATGATGACTCCAAGGAAACAGTGTCTTCTAGAGACAAAAGACTAAATGACGCATGTGTGAACTGACAGAAACAGGGCAGCATGTACAAGAAATAGCTAGGTGAAGGTAGGTGGGGTGTCAGCATTGAAAGGGGAAGTAGACATAGGGTCCCACCTATATCTATCTGCAATTGGTACTTGCTGGCAAAGGGAAAAATAGTTTTCTCTAGTGGAGTGCCACTTGGTATAGTAAAAACACTTTAGGAAAGGCTCCATGTCCAGGCCAATACAACACCACTGTGTGTGTGTGTGTGTGTGTGTGTGTGTGTGTGTGTGTGTGTGTGTCTGTGTCTGTGTCTGTGTGTCTGTGTGTGTGTACTTTTTGTTTCATTTTGTTTTACTACATTTTATCTTATTGAGATTTTTTATTTTTATTTTGATTTTTGTTTGGGTTTTTTTTTTTGGTGGGGGAGAGAGAAAGAGAGAGAATAAGATAGAATATGAAGTTGGGTGAGTAGGGAGGTGGGAGCATCTGAGAAGGAAATATATAATCAATATATTGTATGAAAAAATACGAAAAAGAAAAATAAGAGAAAAATTGGTCTGCTTCAAGTCTTACCCAGGTGCTTTAATTTTTTATAATTTATGGTAGAGATTTTCTTTGCATCTTCATAATACTTATTTGCCTGCTAAAATTTAGCTGAGCAGTTAAATTCAAATGAAAGTGATGAATGTGTGGATGGAGCTTTATCTCAACCTTGAGTGTCTTCACTTCTTCCCGAGCTACCTGTTGGGATGGTGCTTACATTGGTGTGATTCATGGCTATCTTCAGTAATGGATAAGATTCCAGTGGGTTAACCCTCACTTAGCAAGCTATTTGTTTAGATGCTCTCTACCTTCCACAGGTCTGTGCTATTTTTCTCTTATCTTGCTATTATACTGCCTACTCTGAGTCCCCTTCATACAGAAATGCAATCTTTATCATAGCATGGTTTATAGTGGGGCTGAAATTAGACATATATTCAGTTTTCTATTTTGAATGGAAAGGATTGTGTTCATTAGTGCACAGTCTTTAATGTAGGTGCTTTACAGGTAGGAACCATCTGCCCTGCTTTCCTTTTCATCCCATGTGATTACTTCTCAAACTTATTCATTTCCTCCACACCAACCACCAACTTCCAACTTTGTGTCTACTTTTACTTAGAGGTTTACTTCCAGATGAAGTTCTCATTCAGCAGTGGGCTCTCCTATTGTACACTCAAACCACATGTGTTCAAAACTAATATCATTATGATTCCAGAGGCTTATTGAGTTTTACCTACACACCTTGATGGACTTTTTGGGAGAGAGGGTTTCTATTTTATAACCATCACTTGCCATCTAAGATTTAGAACTGGGAACCATTCTTAATTTTACATACACACTGAGTGCTAATGATCAATGTAGTTGCCAAATTTAACATGTACACATCTTTCCGTGTACTCTTCATTCTCCATCCATTATTTAACACTCCTGTCTATGCTTTCTATGTCAGTTGCTATAGACTGTCGTGGCAACCTAGGTTCATACCTTCCCTCTGATCTCTTAAACCTTCTACCAGTGTAAATCACCTAAAGAGATGCATACAGAATCCCAAGTCTGCACTATGGATAGTGCACACTGTCAGTATTATGGGAGAGAGATGTGATTATTCTTTGTGCTAATAGAAAGCATAGTTTACAGGTAAATTATTACATTTGTGGGGAATCCCAAAAGTCTGTCGGTATTATGATAAGGAATGTAGAAGATACTAGCTAGTCATATAAGAGGAAATTCTGAATTCTTGGGGATATTTGGAAGTATTACCAAGATGAAAGTTACAATATTTAGACCAAATATTAAGACATATACTCCACATAGAAGAAATATTTCCTGCCAAAATCTAGAATGGCAGGTATACTGATGGACAGAGAGAAGCTCCATTTAGCTATCGGAGAAGAAACAGGGATAAGGCTGGAGAGATGATCAAGAGTCAATTTACTCATCTTCCAACCAACATCAGGAGATTAGGAATTTTTTTCTAAGAAAACAAGAAACAGATCACTTAATGTTTTAATTTGCATTTGATGAAATTTATCTTATGGGGAGAATGGATTAAAACATTAATATTGTACTGGCAGAGAGATACTAATTGTAGTACACCAGATGGGAATAACAATGGCATAGAGTAGGTAAAGGCAGTGGAGTGAGACTAGAATAGTTAGCTTTTCAGTATATGTAGCATATAGACACAGAAGATTAAAGTACTGGACGGAATTTAGAAATAGAAAAAGCAGGTTTAATGGTTCATTATGTCCTTTAAAGTGTGGTTAGACATCTAAGTACATAGAAATGTGTCCTCAGGCATGAGCACCCTCCACATACTACTGAGTGATGCTATTCTTGCTTTGAATGGCTAAATTCTTCCACTATTATGCAAAAGCAATTGGTCTCTTCAGACTCTTGTTAATTTACTTATCCATCCTACCAAGGATCTCCCATTTTATATATATGCAAAACATATACACAAAAACATACATACACACATATAATATATACATTATTATCTAATATATCTTAGACACACATGCATAAATATATACATTATTTAATATATGTACTATTACATATGTAATAATTATATAGTAGATAATAATGTATATTTCAAAAGTGGATTTATATAGTGAAAACAAAGCAATTTAAAGTACAAAATATTTACATGCCTATCTTTAGTACCGACTGAATTGTCATGTGATTGCTTTTAAAGGATTTCTTTTTTGACTCATCTGTGAAAAAGTTGCATGTATCATTCATCTTTTTGTGTCTAATACACAGTAGCAAACACAAAAACATTTGTTAATGATGTGATCAGTTCTTCATGATGCAAAGAAAGTGTTAGTTAAGCTTATCTTTTGTATTATTAAATTTATTTATTTATTCACTTTATATCACAATATTAGCCCCCCCTCCTAGAACCACCTCACACAGATCCACAGATCCTCCCCCAGTCCGCTCTCCCTTTCTCATATGTGCAGGGGGCCTAGGTCCAGCCTGTGCTGGCTCTTTGGTTGGTGATTTCGGTTCTGGGAAACCCCAAGGGTCCAGGATAGTTGACTCTGTCGGTCTTGCTGTGGAGTCCCTGTCCTCTTTGGGTACTACAGTCCTTCTTCCAACTCTTTCTTAAGACTCCTCGAGCTCAATTTAATATTTGGCTGTGGGTCCCTGCATCTCATTGGCTTCTGGGTGGAGTCTCTCAGAGAACAATTATGCTAGGTTCCTGTCTGTAAGCGTAACAGAATATCCTTAATAGTGCCAGGGATTGGGGTGGGGGATTCCAAACTGGTTTGTCTTGGGTCCCCAAAGGCTCCCACTGGGAGCAAGATTCTTGGGGCCCTGCAAAGCTCCTTGGACGGAAGAGCGAGCCCAGAGCTAGACAATGGATTACTGGAGACCGCACACAACTCACCTCTGCAGCCTGCACCGCGGGCAGAGCCGGCAGGGAAGGTGAGCCTCACAGTTTTAGTGGAAACTTGTTAGGTATGAATTGAGAACAGCAGTAAAAAGAGCTTAGTATATTTTTATCCATTTGCTTTCTTCAGACTATGTAGACATGATGACCATGTTAAGCAGCTTATTACATCTTGTCACAAAGTCTGGGCTAATGTTCTCTTGTAGTCATAGGGATTGAATCAGAGAAGGAACTCAAATCGATAAAATTAACAGACAAACTGGAGAAGTAGAGCCAGTCACTTAACATGTGAGATAAAGGGTCTATTGACAATTCTAGTAACTAAGCAGACTGTATTGATATCAGAAGTCATTATGAAGTGGACACTCACTGGGGAATGTGTTGACACCAGTGGTCATAGGCAGCAGATATTCGAATGTGAATTCCACTATAGTACTATCCTTAGTCCACAGTATTAGGAATTATAAATACCATTTCTTTAATGCTTATTTTAAAATTTGAAACACACTTGCTGACTTCACACGACCTCAGTCCCCTAATGACATGAACTTGGCCTGCACTTCAGAAGAAAATTTCCAGAGAGGCCAAGCATAAAGTGGTTTGGTTAAAAATGAGCATATAAATTGAACTAGATTTCTCCTATGGTTTAGGTTCATCTTGGTTTTTAAAAACTTTGGAAACTACATAAAGTTTATAAGAGCACACATTCTATAATGTCAAGTGTTGGCATGTTTTCTGTTCAGGGGCCGATATAGGTTTTAAGAGAATAGGAATAGGTAAATTCTTGATTGGATTTTAGGCATTCAACCTGTTAACATCTGAAGCTCTGATGTTTCCAGGTATGGGGTGTCACTTTCCAACAGAATAAAGGGTGATACCTAACATGAAAGTAACGAGTTGGTATTATGTGTCTGGGAGCCATGGTGACCCATGACACAGAGCCAGGGTGGCCCACAGCACAGAGCCAGGGTGGCCAAATTGTATTCTGTCATGCCTGAAATGTCTGCCTTTCTTTGGCTTCAGTCCTCTAAGAAGAAAAGAGCAGATTAAAGACATGTCAACCACTCTATTACTTATCTGCATTTAGGCCATGCTTTGTCAGGGCTGGGTGTGCAGAAGAATGAAGAAACAATGATCACCATCACACAGTTCTGTCAATGGGCCATTAACCAATAGTTAAGAAAAGGCCTATCAAGAAACCCTTGCCAAGGCTAGACCCCCTCAGTGTAGGATAATGTTAGGGAGGGGAGGCGGGGAGGGGTGGGTAGTTGAGGAGGGGGAGCACCCTCATAGAAGAAGGGGGAAGAGGGATGGAATAGGGGGTTCATGGATGGGAAACCGGGAAAGGGGATGACATTTGAAATGTAAATTAAAAATATCCATTAAAAAAGCAGTAGAATTTAATAAGTATTGGGGTCCCTGCATTATACTGAGGAAAAATTTTATGAATATCTATCTATCTATCTATCTATCTATCTATCTATCTATCTATCTATCTATCTATCTATCTATCTATGTAGTGTGTGGGTGTCTTATAAAAATAAAAACTGAATGCCATCAATTAAAAAAAATAAATTCTTTTACATTTATTTGTTTGCATGTGTGTGTGTGTGTGTGTGGGGGGGGGAGCAGGGGTAGAGCTCATGCTAGGCAGAAATCAGATGACAATGTGAGGAAGATAACAGAAAGAGTCAATTCTCTTTATCATGTAGGCCCAGAGATTGAGCTCATGTTATCAGGCTTGGCAATGATCTCACAGTCACAGCAAGTCTGCTGATTTCATCCAAATCAGTAAATTTGCCAGAAATAGAAAACATTTGACATGTTCTGTACTCTACTCTACTCTATTCTCTGTACTGTTCTCTATCTTCTCTTCTCTCCTTTCCTCCCTCCCTTCTCTTCCCTCCTCCTCTTCTCTCCTCTTTCTACTCTTCACTGTTCTCAAACCATCAACAAGGAGCCAGCCACCTCTTCCTAGAAGTTCAGAGATGCTGTAATGTGGCTCAAACTCCATTGGACATTGTATTTTAGTGTAATATGGATTTTAACTTGGAAAAGTAGTTTACTGCAGTAAATCATCTACTATGAAGATCAACCCCTATTTCTCTCTTAAAACAAAAGATACAAATGTATCTTTCTGAGAAGATACATTACACAATTACAGCATAGCTACTTGGCTCATTTGGAGGACTTATGAAAGTAACCATCACAGACTCACAGAAGTTATACATACCATCAGATAGAGAAGAGAATGAAATAGAGGGAAGAGTGTCGACTTCCATTGACCTATTCATATATATCCTCAAGACCTGGGTCTTGAGGACCCTAAAGAATTGGGCAGACTACCGTCTAGTGCTGCAGACAACCTTACTGCAGTTTCAGCACAGGAAAATAACAGAGAAACCAATGATCCAAAGAATGTTGTTTGAGTTCAGATAAACATGATCAGGTAAAACATCTAAAAAAATGCCAGTAAGCACATACTAAATATTAACAGAGCAGCCCTTTACCAGAACTTTCTCAGGGAAGACCAATTTAAGAACAGTTACCTGGCACAGATTGTAGATTATATGCGGGAAAGCACAAAAGCAAGGCAGAAGTCTACATTCAGATGCAGAGTACACCGAAGACAGCATTCTGTATATCGTTTCACCAGAGTGGCTTCAATATCTTTGCTCTGACTTCCAACAAGAATGAATATGTCTTATGAATTGAATATAAATGTTCAACACAGAAGGCACAAAATCACATCCAGGAACAATTCATGGAATGAAATGTACCCAATGTAAAAGTCTGTTTGCCTTTTCCTTGAAGCCTCTCCTCTCACAATTTCCCAAGGCATTCTTCACCATGGGGTCATTCTTTTGACCATGTTCCCACAAGCATGTAAAGAAGGAGGGAGGGAAAGAATAACAGAGGGAAGAGGAAGAAGAGGGAAAGGAAGAGGAGGAGGAGGAGGAGAAAGAAGAAGAAGAGAGAATAGTTAAGGGGTAATTTAATAATCTGATTTTATATAACACTGGTCACAAGAAAAAAAAACTTCAAAATATGGAAATTGGCCAGGCAGCAAACCTAACTATAATTTATCACACAACAAGAAAGCAGAACAGGAGAGAATAGTAATTTTCATTCCAATGCTTCCGTGACTCCAAAGCCATTTTTCATTAAGAAAAGGTTTTAGTTATTCACAATATTCATCCTCCTTGAAATTAACAAACTCTTTAACACCCAAACTTTTAAATTTTCTCTGTCCTAGCTGATCACTTTGTAGTTCTATTCTAGAAAAGCCCAGAGTAATATTCCTTCCAAAGTATTTCTTTGCCTTGTAAAGTAGAGAAGGCTGATGGGCCAAGAAAAACTACTGGAGCTGGAAGCCATTCTGGGCTTCCAGAGCCAGCCTCCGAGCCTCTTCCAGTCCTTGGGATGATCTCTCTCTATCTAAAGCGCTGTATCTCACAAGGAGCACATTTGAAGTAACTCCTTCATGTGCACTGAACCAGCCACGGGAGGAAGTCACATCTCATAATCCTCATGCTTTTGCAGCTGCTGCACTGAATACTGCAGACAGACATTCAGAGTCCCCAACTTAGGTTTAGAGAGAGGGAGAGGGACGTGGTGAAGAACTCAGGGAGGGGGTACCGGGAAGGGGGATGACCTTTGGAATGTAAGTAAATAAAATAATTAAAAACACAGAAACAGACAATTCTATTAAGAAACTGTAACTTCTCAAGGTCAGTAGTGGAGACAAATACTTCTCTCCATTTTCCTTCAAATTTATGGTCTTTTTTAAAAAGATTGTTATTTCATGCACATATTATTTGCATAAACACATATATTTCTAAATATAACAGTTGAAAACTATAAGAAGAAAGGGTGGCGCAGATCTTCCTGGTTACTGCCGCCGCGGAGAGCTCGTAGGCAGCACCCCACGAGCAAACTTGAGCCTCGGGACCACAGGTAAGACCAACTTTTCTGCTGCAAGAGACCTGCCTGCTGAACTCAGGACACACAGAGGCAAAATTTCTCTAGGACTGGACACTTCCAGTGTTTACCCGGAGTCCCAAACCCGCAGATCCCGGCCCGCAGCAGCCCTCTGCTCCCAAACCCCGTGGGAGAGAGACCTCACCGCCTGGTCAGGTGGGCACTCCTGAGGCTGCAGGGCGGAAGAGATCACCAACACTGCCCACCCCTGCCCACATCTCTGGCCTGAGAGGAAACTGTATACGACCTCTGGGTTCCCGTAGAGGAGGGCCCAGGAGCAGCAGGACCGCTGCGTCTGAGACACCGCCAGAACCTGAAGAGACCTACCGGATAAACAGTTCTCTGCACCCAAATCCCGTGGGAGGGAGAGCTAAACCTTCAGAGAGGCAGACACGCCTGGGAAACCAGAAGAGACTGCACTCTGCACACATCTCTGACGCCAGAGGAAAACACCAAATGCCATCTGGAACCCTGGTGCATGGAAGCTGCCAGAAAGGGCGGCGCAGATCTTCCTGGTTGCTGCCACCGGGGAGAGCTCATAAGCAACACCCCACGAGCAAACTTGAGCCTCAGGACCACAGGTAAGACCAACTTTTCAGCTGCAAGTGACCTGCCTGGTGAACTCCAGAAACAGGCCCACAGGAACAGCTGAAGACCTGTAGATAGGAAAAACTACATGCCCAAAAGCAGAACACTCTGTCCCCATAACTGGCTGAAAGAAAACAGGAAAACAGGTCTACAGCACTCCTGACACACAGGCTTATAGGACAGTCTAGCCACTGTCAGAAATAGCAGAACAAAGTAACACTAGAGATAATATGATGGCGAGATGCAAGTGCAGGAACCCAAGCAACAGAAACCAAGACTACATGGCATCATTGGAGCCCAATTATCCCACCAAAGCAAACACAGAATATCCAAACACACCAGAAAAGCAAGATCTAGTTTCAAAATCATATTTGATCATCATGCTGGAGGACTTCAAGAAAGACATGAAGAACTCCCTTAGAGAACAAGTAGAAGCCTACAGAGAGGAATCGCAAAAATCCCTGAAAGAATTCCAGGAAAACACAATCAAACAGTTGAAGGAATTAAAAATGGAAATAGAAGCAATCAAGAAAGAACACATGGAAACAACCCTGGATATAGAAAACCAAAAGAAGAGACAAGGAGCTGTAGATACGAGCTTCACCAACAGAATACAAGAGATGGAAGAGAGAATCTCAGGAGCAGAAGATTCCATAGAAATCATCGACTCAACTGTCAAAGATAATGTAAAGCAGAAAAAGCTACTGGTCCAAAACATACAGGAAATCCAGGACTCAATGAGAAGATCAAACCTAAGGATAATAGGTATAGAGGAGAGTGAAGACTCCCAGCTCAAAGGACAAGTAAATATCTTCAACAAAATCATAGAAGAAAACTTCCCTAACCTAAAAAAAGAGATACCCATAGGTATAGAAGAAGCCTACAGAACTCCAAATAGATTGGACCAGAAAAGAAACACCTCCGGTCACATAATAGTCAAAACACCAAATGCACAAAATAAAGAAAGAATATTAAAAGCAGTAAGGGAAAAAGGTCAAGTAACATATAAAGGCAGACCTATCAGAATCACACCAGACTTTTCGCCAGAAACTATGAAAGCCAGAAGATCCTGGACAGATGTCATACAGACCCTAAGAGAACACAAATGCCAGCCCAGGTTACTGTATCCTGCAAAACTCTCAATTAACATAGATGGAGAAACCAAGATATTCCATGACAAAACCAAATTTACACAATATCTTTCTACAAATCCAGCACTACAAAGGATAATAAAGGGTAAAGCCCAACATAAGGAGGCAAGCTATACCCTAGAAGAAGCAAGAAACTAATCGTCTTGGCAACAAAACAAAGAGAAGAAAAGCACACAAACATAACCTCACATCCAAATATGAATATAACAGGAAGCAATAATCACTATTCCTTAATATCTCTCAACATCAATGGCCTCAACTCCCCAATAAAAAGACATAGATTAACAAACTGGATACGCAACGAGGACCCTGCATTCTGCTACCTACAGGAAACACACCTCAGAGACAAAGACAGACACTACCTCAGAGTGAAAGGCTGGAAAACAATTTTCCAAGCAAATGGTCGGAAGAAGTAAGCTGGAGTAGCCATTCTAATATCAAATAAAATCAATTTTCAACTAAAAGTGATCAAAAAAGATAAGGAAGGACACTTCATATTCATCAAAGGAAAAATCCACCAAGACGAACTCTCAATCCTAAATATCTATGCCCCAAATACAAGGGCACCTACATAAGTAAAAGAAACCTTACTAAAGCTCAAAACACACATTGCACCTCACACAATAATAGTAGGAGATTTCAACACCCCACTCTCATCAATGGACAGATCATGGAAACAGAAATTAAACAGAGATGTAGACAGACAAAGAGAAGTCATGAGCCAAATGGACTTAAAAGATATCTATAGAAGATTCTATCCTAAAGCAAAAGGATATACATTCTTCTCAGCTCCTCATGGTACTTTCTCCAAAATTGACCATATAATTGGTCAAAAAACGGGCCTCAACAGGTACAGAAAGATAGAAATAATCCCATGCGTGCTATCAGACCACCACGGCCTAAAACTGGTCTTCAATAACAATAAAGGAAGAATGCCCACATATACGTGGAAATTGAACAATGCTCTACTCAATGATAACCTGGTCAAGGAAGAAATAAAGAAAGAAATTAAAGACTTTTTGGAATTTAATGAAAATGAAGGTACAACATATCCAAACTTATGGGACACAATGAAAGCTGTGCTAAGAGGAAAACTCATAGCGCTGAGTGCCTGCAGAAAGGAAAAGGAGGGAGCATATGTCACCAGCTTGAGAGCACACCTAAAAGCTCTAGAACAAAAAGAAGCAAATACACCCAGGAGGAATAGAAGACAGGAAATAATCAAACTCAGAGTGGAAATCAACCAAGTAGAAACAAAAAGGACCATAGAAAGAATCAACAGAACCAAAAGTTGGTTCTTTGAGAAAATCAACAAGATAGATAAACCCTTAGCCAGACTAACGAGAGGACACAGAGAGTGCGTCCAAATTAACAAAATCAGAAATGAAAAGAGAGACATAACTACAGATTCAGAGGAAATTCAAAAAATCATCAGATCTTACTATAAAAACCTATATTCAACAAAACTTGAAAATCTTCAGGAAATGGACAATTTCCTAGACAGATACCCGGTACCGAAGTTAAATCAGGAACAGATAAACCAGTTAAACAACCCCATAACTCCTAAGGAAATAGAAGCAGTCATTAACGGTCTCCCAACCAAAAAGAGCCCAGGTCCAGACGGGTTTAGTGCAGAATTCTATCAAACCTTCATAGAAGACCTCATACCAATATTATCCAAACTATTCCACAAAATTGAAACAGATGGATCACTACCGAATACCTTCTACGAAGCCACAATTACTCTTATACCTAAACCACACAAAGACACAACAAAGAAAGAGAACTTCAGACCAATTTCCCTTATGAATATCGATGCAAAAATACTCAATAAAATTCTGGCAAACCGAATCCAAGTGCACATCAAAACAATCATCCACCATGATCAAGTAGGCTTCATCCCAGGCATGCAGGGATGGTTTAATATACGGAAAACCATCAACGTGATCCATTATATAAACAAACTGAAAGATCAAAACCACATGATCATTTCATTAGATGCTGAGAAAGCATTTGACAAAATTCATCACCCCTTCATGATAAAAGTCCTGGAAAGAATAGGAATTCAAGGCCCATACCTAAACATAGTAAAAGTCATATACAGCAAACCAGTTGCTAACATTAAACTAAATGGAGAGAAACTTGAAGCAATCCCACTAAAATCAGGGACTAGACAAGGCTGCCCACTCTCTCCCTACTTATTCAATATAGTTCTTGAAGTTCTAGCCAGAGCAATCAGACAACAAAAGGAGGTCAAGGGGATACAGATTGGAAAAGAAGAAGTCAAAATATCACTATTTGCAGATGATATGATAGTATATTTAAGTGATCCCAAAAGTTCCACCAGAGAACTACTAAAGTTGATAAACAACTTCAGCCAAGTGGCTGGGTATAAAATTAACTCAAATAAATCAGTAGCCTTCCTCTACACAAAAGAGAAACAAGCCGAGAAGGAAATTAGGGCAACGACACCCTTCATAATAGACCCAAATAATATAAAGTACCTCGGTGTGACTTTAACCAAGCAAGTAAAAGATTTGTACAATAAGAACTTCAAGACTCTGAAGAAAGAAATTGAGGAAGACCTCAGAAGATGGAAAGATCTCCCATGCTCATGGATTGGCAGGATTAATATAGTAAAAATGGCCATTTTACCAAAAGCGATCTACAGATTCAATGCAATCCCCATCAAAATACCAATCCAATTCTTCAAAGAGTTAGACAGAACAATTTGCAAATTCATCTGGAATAACAAAAAACCCAGGATAGCTAAAGGTATCCTCAACAATAAAAGGACTTCAGGGGGAATCAATATCCTTGAACTCAAGCAGTATTACAGAGCAATAGTGATAAAAACTGCATGGTATTGGTACAGAGACAGATATATAGACCAGTGGAACAGAATTGAAGACCCAGAAATGAACCCACACACCTATGGGCACTTGATTTTTGACAAAGGAGCCAAAACCATCCAATGGAAGAAAGATAGCATTTTCAGCAAATGGTGCTGGTTCAACTGGAGGTCAACATGTAGAAGAATGCAGATCGATCCATGCTTATCACCCTGTACAAAGCTTAAGTCCAAGTGGATCAAGGACCTCCACATCAAACCAGATACACTCAAACTAATAGAAGAAAAACTAGGGAAGCATCTGGAACGCGTGGGCACTGGAAAAAATTTCCTGAACAAAACACCAATGGCTTACGCTCTAAGATCAAGAACCCACAAATGGGATCTCATACAACTGCAATGCTTCTGTAAGGCAAAGGACACTGTGGTTAGGACAAAACGGCAACCAACAGATTGGGAAAAGATCTTTACCAATCCTACAACAGATGGAGGCCTTATATCCAAAATATACAAAGAACTCAAGAAGTTAGACCGCAGGGAGACAAATAACCCTATTAAAACATGGGGTTCAGAGCTAAACAAAGATTTCACAGCAGAGGAATGCCAAATGGCTGAGAAACACCTAAAGAAATGTTCAACATCTTTAGTCATAAGGGAAATGCAAATCAAAACAACCCTGAGATTTCACCTCACACCAGTGAGAATGGCTAAGATCAAAAACTCAGGTGACCCCAGTGAACTAGACTGTTGGGGGGAGGGCGGCAATGGGGGGAGGGTTGGGAGGGGAACACCCATAAGGAAGGGGAGAGGGGAGGGGGATGTTTGCTCAGAAACCAAAGAATAATTATTAAGTATTAAATAAATTTAAAAAAATGAAAAAAAAAGCATTAGAGCTCCACAGGAGGGAAAAAAAACTCAGGTGACAGCAGATGCTGGCGAGGATGCAGCGAAAGAGGAACACTCCTCCATTGTTGGTGGGATTGCAGACTGGTACAACCATTCTGGAAATCAGTCTGGAGGTTCCTCAGACAATTGGACATTGAACTGCCTTAGGATCCAGCTATACCTCTCTTGGGCATATACCCAAAAGATGCCCCAACATATAAAAAAGACACGTGCTCCACTATGTTCATTGCAGCCTTATTTATAATAGCCAGAAGCTGGATAGAACCCAGATGCCCTTCAACAGAGGAATCGATACAGAAAATGTGGTACATCTACACAATGGAATATTACTCAGCTATCAAAAACAATGACTTTATGAAATTCGTAGGCAAATGTTTGGAACTGGAAAATATCATCCTGAGTGAGCTAACCCAATCACAGAAAGACATACATGGTATGCACTCATTGACAAGTGGCTATTAGCCCAAATGCTTGAAGTACCCTTGATGCCTAGAACAAATGAAACTCAAGACGGATGATGAAAATGTGAATGCTTCACCCCTTCTTTAAAAGGGGAACAAGAATACCCTTGGTAGGTAATAGAGAGGCAAAGATTAAAACAGACACAGAAAGAACACTCATTCAGAGCCTGCCCCACATGTGGCCTATACATATACAGCCATCCAACTAGACAAGATGGATGAAGCATAAGTGCAGGCCGACAGGAGCTGGATGTAGATCGCTTCTGAGAGACACAGCCAGAAAACAGCAAACACAGAGGCGAATGCCAGCAACAAACCACGGAACTGAGAATAGGACCCCCGTTGAAGGAATCAGAGAAAGAACTGGAAGAGCTTGGAGGGACTCAAGACCCCATATGTACAACAATGCCAAGCAACCAGAGCTTCCAGGGACTAAGCCACCACCTAAAGACTATACATGGACTGACCCTGGACTCTGACCTCATAGGTAGCAATGAATATCCTAGTAAGAGCACCAGTGGAAGGGGAAGACCTTGGTCCTGCTATGACTGAACCCCCAGTGAACTAGATTGTTGGGGGGAGGGCGGCAATGGGGGGAGGATGGGAAGGGGAACACCCATAAAGAAGGGGAGGGCGGAGGGGGATGTTTGCCCGGATACTGGGAAAGGGAATAATACTCGAAATGTATATAAGAAATACTCAAGTAAATAAAAAAAAAAAAGAAACGAAAACTATAGGAAACTGATTAAAATCGAGAGTGGCACTGGCCCTCCCCAGAGAAGATCACACTAATTGGTTGTCTAGTAGTAGACCTTTATAGACGATGGGAATAAATGAGAAACCATGGATTTGTGTTAGTAGCTAGTTATCTGATCACAAAAATAATGATTAGTTTAATTTTAGAGGGACCTCAAGTGGTTCCTGGAGAGAGGAGCTGCACTTTCCTCTTGGCATTCTTGTTTACTTTTTGTCCTCTGCTGTATCCCCACTGGGTTTTAACAAAAGAAAAGAAATGATTTATCTTCAAAGAGAAAAGAAAGAACTGTTCATGCCCCAGCAAGGCATTTCTACCTCTGAACCAAGTGTGGTCTGGTTGAACTCCAGAGTCCTGACTGGACCTGACTTTTCAGAACATCATATTCAAAGATAAGCTTCTAAAAAGAATGTCACTCTTTATACTTGTTGCTTTATGATAACTAATGCAGATACCAGGAGGTTAGACTGACTGTCCCATCTGCCATGTAAAGTAGCCCACCTAGTACGTCATCCTGGAGACAGAAAGGGAGATCTTGGCTAGAGTCAGAAAGCTGTCCTGCAGGTTAATTATCTGGGTGGAAATAAACCTGCCTATCTTCACCAGCTGATCTATAGCTGGACGACTTCACTACTGCATAAAACACTGCGTTTCCCTCACCCTTTATTCTGTGTGCTGCTCTGGTCTCCGGTCTCTTTACAGAGTCTCTCACAGTTGCCTATTTGCACACCAGCCTTTTCCACACTTTAGCTTTTAAGTTCAACAAGGACAGGCTTTATTTTATCGGCATCTCCCATGTGTGGTAGGTAAATGTTTGCTGAATAAATGAATTGACTGTGTTTGCCTTGGTGAGAGTGTTTAGAGTATGGCTTAAATGTATATTTTGAATAAATAAATAGGATTACCTTAATAGTTGTGCTGTGTAAACACCTGTAAGAATACATAACTGGAGGTAAGTGACGCATGCAGATAAGATTCACGTATGAAATTTTAATGTTACCTCAGCAGAGAATATCAAAATGAAATTAAAATAAGAGAGATAGGGCTGCGTCCATGCTTTGAGTTCTTTTAGGCACGGGAAACAATGAAACAGCTGCAATTATAAATGATCTTGCATGGGGCTTCGCTTTGAAGATGCAGCCCATGGAGTATCAAGACAAAGGGCATATTCACAAGAGAAGTTAATATATCAATTTTTACTCTATTATTGACAAAAGCAATCACAGTGGCTTGTCACCTTGTTCAGGTTAATGTGAGTATGTGAAATGAATATTCAAGAAATTTGTTGGAAAAATATGAACATTTTTGGTTTTCTTTATTATAATTAATCAGTGCCAAGATTATTCTAAGAGTGCAAAATGGACTATAAGTATTCATTACTTTATTATTTAATTTGATTTAATTTACTCTTCTCTCATACATTCTGTCCTGATTGCTTCTGCTTCCTCCTCTCCTTCTTACCCCTCCCCCCTGAACGTCCATTTTTAACAGAAGTTATTCTCTGGGAAGCAAAATTGCAAGTTTTGTTAAATTTAACAAAATAATTCTTTTTGACCAAATTATTTGTGGTATAATCAAAAGATAATTATATTTTGTAATCAAGCTTGGCAATAAAATGAATGATAACTACAAGGCAGCTTAGTTTTCCATGGAATAAAACAGTAAAATGTAAAGCAATATCTTCAGAAGTGCTCAAAGTAATGCATTGTAAACATGTTAGAGGCGAGCTGGAGCCTTAGTCAAATTACTTATTTTATAGATAGGTAAAGCACTGGAGTGTGAAACTGTAAACCATTATTTGAAGTCATAAATACAATTATATTTTGATTTCGAAGTGACTTTATAGATATTACAGATCACTCTAGCCTCCCCATTCATTCTGACATACCTTGCTGGTATATGAAGGTCGGCCTAAGGTGTGTAGACAAACTGTGTCAGCCAAAAAGAAGGGTAGATAGAGAACAAATGAGGAAATAAAGAAAGAACAGGTTTTTAAAAATTTTTTTTACCTATTCTTTGAAAGTTTTATATGTTTATGTAATGTTAATTTGGTCATGTCCACCCACCACTTCTCTCTCAAACCCCCTTGGTGCTCACTGGCTCGTGTTCTCCCACCTTCAGGTTCTTCTTCTTTAGCATTTATAACCTCCGAGTTCAGGGTTTTTTCTGCCCTATGCACATGGGACAAAACCATTTACTCAAGTAGCAATGTCCCAAAAGGAGATTGACTCTCCCTCAGATAGCATCAGGGCTAATAGTTCCTCCCCCAATAATGAGGCTCCTTGCCTACCCATGCTAGGAGTTTTGTCTTTCTTGATCTTGTGTGGGTGACCACAGCTGCTGTGAATAGATGTGTGCAATGGTTACGTCTGCTAACGAGTCAGCATCTCACAGCCCTCTTCCCCACCTGTCTGCTCAGGTGTTTTTTCTCCCTTCATTTCTGCAAAAAGAAGCTTCTCAAATCAATTTTGAAAGGCACATACATCTACGGATATACTCATAAATGCATAAATGTTCAGGAGACAGTTTGATGGTATGACCATGTAGCATAACAACAACTGTAGGATCTTCCACTACAGCTCTGACCTCCCCCGTCATAGGTTTTTGACTGGTTTACAGTACCAGATGTGAAACCCATGCTGCAAAGCAGTGCAGCTGGAAATCTGTAGGTTTTCTGACGCACTCTCGAGCCACTAGTCACATTTTTGCCAGGCAGGTCAATATTGTAGTGCTCAGGGTCTAGCACTGGGTGAGACCACCACAGTCTCCTTTCTGAGCAGCTGCACAGTTCCTTCTGGCAGTATGAAAGCCAAATCATCAGCAAAAGTTTCCTGGTCAGTTGTGATTGATTTCTATAAGTCCTAAATAGAAAGTGGGTGGTGTCTCAGTAAGAGGGACTTACTACCTCGTTTTAGTGCACAGATTAAAAGAGCAATGGTAAGACTGTGTTGTTTGAGTGTCTCTGGGACCTCCTGACCAGCAATTTATAGGATGGAATCCCTTACTTGGCACTGATGCTTTCATTTAATAACTCACGTCATTAAAAATAAAAAAGATATTAAAATTAAATGTCAAAATGCAAGACTATTTACTTTTATGCTTCTAAGTCCTAAAATTGTTTTTATCCTAAATATTTAAAAAATGTAGAAATATTTAAAAGTTGCTATTTTCCCTTTCTTTTTCTATGTCCATAAGATAATCAATATCAATATTTTGGTAGTATTTTCTATTTTTCTAACATGTGCTTGAATACATGCATGTATATGTGTACATATATGTGAGCACAATTTTAATTTTTATATTATAATATACTAATATATCTATTGTCCTTCAAGTTGCATCTTTTTACTTTGTTGTATTTTTCAGGTCAGTTTAGAAACTAACTCTTTCTTATTAACTACACAATTCTTTGGGATCTATTGTGCAATGTTTAACCATTACTGTGTTGATGACCGTCCAAGTGGGTTCCAGTTGCTTTGTTATTACAGACAACACTGTTATGAGCATTCTTCTAAATGGACCACTTCATTTTAGGTTTCTGGTTTTGTTTCCTTAGGAAACAAATTTCTAAAAGGAGAAGGACTATTTGGAATTTTAATAAAAATTGCCAGTTGCTTTCCACAATGAAGCATCCAAGCTCCCACCAGAAGATCATTGAACTGTCTCCACTTCTTGTTAGTGTTGGGGCGCAAACATCTTTTATTTAAGGAGAGGAAAAACTTTATTTTGGTTAATTTGTCTTAGGTGTTTGTAAAAACCATTAGTTAAAAAGTTATTTGGTTGTTTCACTTCCATTTTTTAAGATTTTTTTTGAAGTTTGCTATATCACCTTTTTATTTCTGAACATTATTATCGTTAAACATATATATGCCAATAGAATTTTGTATAGTAAGAATGAATTTTACACCTGACTCTTGTGGAATACAATTTATTGGTTGACTTTATGACATTTTATACTAAGAAGAATTGTTTTTGTTTTGTTATAGAAACATAACCATGTTTATTCATGGCTTCCATGATTCTTTTATTGCTTAAGGATTTCCCCAACTTCAAGTATATTTTAAATATATACCTTACAAGTTTTAGAAGTATACCTTAAAAGATTTATACTTTAAGTTATATTATATATATAGTATATATATACATATATATATATGAATTTTCCATTTTGTTTCATTTATCTATTGGATACTTCTATGCCAATATTATACTAATTTGATTGATGTGGTTTAATAATTTAAATAACAGGTAGGTATGGTATTACTGTTATCCTTCCCTTCCCCAGTAATTTGCTATTGATCATGTATTGGTTTTTCTACATCAACTTCACAGTATTCTCTGTTTCTTAGGAAATTCATCAATAATTACATTAAATATGGGTTTTTTACTTGGGTTAGTTTCCATTTTGTCGCTTAGGTTTGCTCTTCCCTTTCCTCAATATTTAGTGTATATTTTGTTCTAAATATTTCCTAAGGCGTGACAGATTGTCTAAGATATACTAGCCACTGAGTTCTTGGTGATTCGACATTGAATTGACAATGTACTGCTCCCAACAACGTCCGCCCTTCCCTCCCTCCAGCCCAGCACAAGGGCATGGCAGTGCACAATGAGCATGGCTACCCTGGGGCAGAAGCAGATGTGGGTTGGCAGTCTTTTTACAATGTCCCAGATTGCCTGAATGTTTTGTGTTAGGGATTTAATGTTTTCATTAACTGATATATCTATTTCTTTTATCCTATCTTCAATGCCTGAGATTCTCTCTTCCATCTCTTGTTGCTGATGCTTGTGTCTGTAATTACAGCTGCTGGTGATGACGTATTGCCCTGGCTGTTCAGTAGGTTCTTACACTGGCATCTAGCTATCTGAGTTTGGGATGATTGTAGGTTTAGGTGCTGATTTCTGAGTTTATCTTTATTGGATGGGCGTTTTGTTCCCTAGTTTCTGTTCCCTCTTTGATCTTCTGTCTTGTAGCCTGGATTTCTGGTGGCTGGTGTGACTCTGATCCAATAGAAAATCTTCCTCCAAGTTTGGAAATTGGATTCTTGGGGCTAGTATAGCATTTGGTTCAGCAGGGGTTGGTCCTGAGTTGGGGTTGGTGGGACATGGTGAAAATAAGTGAAGTGGGGATTAGACATTGCTTCATGGGGATACAATGAAAGAGTGGAGAAAGTCCATGAGTGGGCTGCCTATCTTGGGTTATGGCGGTGGTGTGGTCTCTGGTCCAGTATGGAGTTTCCACCAGAGTTGAGTCTGGAGTTCCGGTGGCTGAAGTCGCCTTTTGTACAGCAGAGAGTTCTGTCTGAGTTTAGCTATCTGTTCTTCTCGATGCCGTGTATCTGTTCTTCAGACTGGTGAGGGCTCATATGCTGTTTTTTCATGTTGTGGGGCCAGTGGACTGTGTCAGGTAAGGTTGAATGGGTTGGAAGCCCTGGAACCTCTGAAGAGGATGGTAGGTGCTTCACCTGCTTCTGACCAGGCTCCTGTTGTGCGATCATAGCACCCCATGGAGAGGATCATGACCATCAGTCAAGTAGGGGCAGCGCCCCCAAGCCCCTCCACATGCAGATGAGGCATCTGCAACATCTCAGACTAAGAGAAAACATCTGCTATCGGACCCCAACCCAGTCCAAGTGTGCATAAGTAAAGGTGCATGAGAATTACTCTACCGCCTGAGAGCATCTGTCATCTATGAGCTGTGACACTTCCAGCTGCTCTGCACCCTCCTTGCTACTCCCCTCCCAACTCCCTGCTTCTGTGCAGTCTTGCTGGCTAGGCAAGAGATCTCCACAGATAGCATCCAGTACACAGACTGACATTATGTAGCTGAACTGATATGTTAAACAGAGAAAACATCAATGAAGAAGAGGAGTCAAACAATGGAGAGGCTACACATGGTCACCACTGCTGTAAAACTAGCAAACAGAGTACACAAGATCAGATTGGAAGATCATAGGCCAATTGGTTTCCTGTGAGTGTAGCAGCAAGGTAGTGCTCATCTTTAGACACTTGGATACCATTGAGGTCAGAGTTCAAGAGCCTGAATCACTTCAAAGAGATTCTGGCTCAGCTGCAATAGGTTGTCAGTGGAAACAATGCATCAAGGCACTGTTTTGTCTTAAGTAGACTGTCCCAGAGCATCACAGACCTCTGTAATCCTTTGTAGCATTTGCTTCATCTCGATCAGCAGGAGAACAATGCTTCTACACTGTAGCTTGGCCTTACATGTTCACCAACATTATACATCTAGTTATCATGAGAACCAGGTAAATGAATTTATTTCTGGAAAATGGACAAAAACCGTTTTCCAAACATGCACCTGTCATTCTATAGACAATGTTTCCATGTTCACATTTATGCTTGAGTCTAAAAGCTATCTTTCAAACTATCATTAAGTGCTAGCAGAACTTACCTTTTAAAAGGCTGATTTATGTTGTACAGTAGAATTGGTTTAGAGCAGACTCACAACTGTGCCTGCATTCTATTTGGTATGCTAGACAACCAAGATTTTTTGCAACTATTTTGGCATAAAAACAACTTCAAGATTTGAGTTACCTAGTATGCGTGCCCACTTAATCAATCTGAGTACATTTGGTAGGTTATAAGGATCAAATTAAGTGTTCGTTGTTTTGTCTACCTGCCTACCTGCCTTTCTTCTTCCCTTCCTCCCTTCCTCCTTAGCTCCCCCTCTCCCCATCTCCCTCCCTAGCCCCTCCCTTTCTTTGTTGTAATGGTGATTGAACTCAAGGCCTTGCCCAGGACAGAAAAGTTCTTCCCCTTTGAAGTAGGCTCTAACCTTTACTGTGATTGTTATTGTCTTTGCAGATGAAGTTCAGGTAAGCGGTGTGTAGAAAGGTCTTCTTTTCAAAAAGCTAAAGGTAAAACATTTCAGAGAAAACCATAATGCAAACATGATAAACATCATGGGAAAATTAGCAGGCATAGAAAAAGGTGACTCAATTATTTTTTAAATCAAGACAGAGATTAAGGTCATAATCAGAGATGCCTGCGGTTCAAACAAGTCACAGGGACATTTGGGAAATGAACTGCAGAACCATTTAAAATCAAAAGTCTATTAGTAAGACTTCCAAAGATTACTTAATGGGGACTGTTTACTCCTGTCTCTTCCTCTTGAGGTTTTTGTAGTAAACCGTAGCCTTTGCTTCCCAGCTGCTTAGCATAAAAGACACAGCCCAGTGCAGTGGCCGTGGAGGAGGGAGATGAGAAGGTGATTGGCTGTGAGTCATCATCCTCACCACTGATCTAGAGACACCATTCATTGTGTCACTTCTCGAGCCCATTGCTTCCTGAATCACAAATAACCCCGTGTACTTTATAGTCATACTTTATAGTACGTATTATGGAAACATTGATTATGGCCACGTTTCAGTGACTGCAGCGAGTCCACTTAAGAAATGAGACTTTAGCTTGACTTTCAGATATGTACAACAGTATTTGGTTTAAATGTGTGTGTGTGTGTGTGTGTGTGTGTGTGTGTGTGTTGTGTTTAGTAGAGGATAATACATGTGATGACCTTGATAGTCTGTGAAGTTCAGGAAAAAACCCATATTCAAACTAGCAAAAATTGGTAAAGTACTTTTATAAGTACTTAAGTATTTACTGCTCTAATGAGTATTAAAAAATTTTGCCTTAAAATAGACTTATAATATACAAAGGAAGGAGTGTTTAATTGATGAGAAATGTTTTTTAGACTGGATCACACAAACATATGAACAATATTTGAGGAAGTTATAGGATATATAGAGGAGAATACTGGAAGATTCTAGAAGTATTTATGTTGTGAATTTTAGAAATCTTAATTTTCCTTTGTTGGGTAGGTAACATTGGAGCCAGTCCGTGAACTCTCAAGAGAAACATACTTCCTCGCTTAGCTGTGCCTCAGTTATAGACACCAGCTGTGGTCTGTAGCTGAGAGAGGCATCAGGAGACATGCATCTCTTAGATCCTGGCATTAAGATATCAACATCCTTCCGGAAACAAGTGAAGTGCATCCTGAGGCCCTGCCCTTTCCTATGCCATCTCCCTAATGGGAGGTAGGCTTATTATCTGAATAAGCCAAGGAGTGAAACGTTCATGGCTCACTCATTCAGCATGGTTCCGTTTCAGGAAGTCTGTGCTGCTGGGAGAGCTCAGGGAGGACTATTTTCTGAATGATAGTTATGAGTTTCATGTTTTCCACTAACTGGCAGCGAGAACTGGCTCTTCTATGTCTTTGGCCTGCTGTTAAGAAAATGGCAAGAAGAGTGTGTGAATTCTAAAAATGGGTCATTTTCCTATTGGATGGAGCAGACAACAGTAAGAAGTAAATTTGACCGCACTCTTTGTGGCAAGCCAGGCTGTATGGCAAACTGTTTTTGTAATGGCAAGGTTAGAAACGTTACAATCATCAATTTATACCACTCTTTCTTGATGGCTTAGTGACTATAGCTGTAGCTACAGAGCCCAGACACTGTTCTGGTATAACTCCAGTCCAGCCCACTGGATTTAGATTTTGAGCATAGGTTGTGCAGATTTTATGTGTTAAGACTCTCTTAAAATATAGCTATTCTAGTTTCATTTTTATTGTTAAGATAAGATATACTGACAAAAACAACTTTGACAGAGGAAAGGGTTTATTTGGCTTACAATTTTATGTTCCTGTCTATCATTGAAGGGAAGTCAAAACAGGAGTATAATAATTGGCTTTTCTATAGCCAAGAGCAGGGACAAATGAAGGCTTAGATAATGTTTGCGCTGCTCCCATCTTGCTTGTTCATGTTCTATATAATTCAGGACCCCATGCCCAAGGAATGCTGCCGTGCATAATCGGTTGGTCTTACTATACCAACTAACAATCAAGATAATCCCCTACAGACATGCCACAGGCCAACCTGATTTAAATAACTCCCCCAACTGAAACCTGATCTTACGTATTGCATCAAGAGGGCATTTAAAACTAGCTACGACAATACTTGAGGGTTTATTCTTTTGTATTATATATTGAGAATATACATTTTTTGAGTGCCTGTCACTGAGAGTTTATTTTCAATGTAGCTATGTAATATTCATATACTGAACATTATCTACACAATAAGGAGTTGTGAAGTCATTGGAGTGTGTGTGTTTTTAAAAATCAAACACACATAATCAAAATCAAAGCTGGCATTGTTTCTTCCCCCCAAAGCCTTAGTTTCTCCTGAATTTTGACACTGTGAACAACATCTTGTGCATGCTATTTTTATGCATGCTATTACATTTCTGGGCACTTGTTGTGTGCTCATGGTGAAGGAGCACACGAGCTTTCCCCGAAGGCTAGAAGAACACGTTTCCTTCTGAATACGAGATCCAGGGGGCAGTTTCAGGAATAACCATCCTATAGAAAGACGCTTAGAAAATTTAAAGGTCGCAGAACTCCTCTAGATTTAAGATGTTTTCTACAGAAAATACAGATTTCTGCCTGTCTTTAGATTTTTTTTTTTAAATTCTACCCACTTACAGTCACTAGCAAATGGAGTCTCAGTGCATACTACCTCCCTATAGAGAACTTGGTCACAAACATTTGCCAATGAAGATCAGTTCATCACAGATGCTTCGGACTATTGCAGAATCAGACATTTATGACAAGCTATTTTTTATTGCGTTTAACTGTGTGGAAATTAGAAGGCTTATTTTCATTGTTTTTTTTTTTTCTTCATGATTTTGGCATTTTGCTAATGCAGCTTTTATTTTAGCATGATTTATTCTAAACCAACAATAAATAGCTGCAAACAGTTCAAGTTTCTAAAATAATTTCTTCCCCAAAGCAGGGTTTTCTGTTATTACTCCCATTGAAAATCCCACGGCGTCTCCCAAGACTGTACGAAGCCTGCAGGCTGGGCTGCTTTTGTCGTCAGACTTCCCTGCAGATGGCAGCAGAGTCCGCAAAGCCAGGGCACCAAGCTACCTCATAAACAAGTGAAATTAATGGTGCTCTGCAGCTCTGGGGATGGCTCTGACGAAACGCATCAGCCTCTTCTGCTCTCGAATGACAGGGCAGGCAAATAGAGAGATGATGTATGTATTAATTTGATTTTTAATTGTATTGGGTCGCTTCCAAAAAAAACCTGTTCACACTGCAGCTTTTGCTTTCCACCTGTGGCCAGGTCCAAGTTCCCCCCACCCCCTGCCATTGTGTGTGTGTGTGTGTGTGTGTGTGTGTCTGTCTGTCTGTCTGTCTGTCTGTCTGTCTGTCTGTGTATATATGTGCACTTTCATTTCTTTTCCAGTGAAAGTATTGGGAAATCTTCAAAACAAAAATCTTGTGAATCCCTTATTTCACGGGTCCATCTACAACATTTGTTATCCTTCCTTCGTTTTCATATAGCTATTTCTAATCTTGTAGCACAGTGCATTTCAATCCCTCTGGGTTGTCAGATGTTTCGAATCTATAATGGGATGATTAACTGGCAAGGCAATGCACAGCCTAATAACAGATTGCAAAGTACATCATATTAGACATTGTAAAAGCCCTCTTTATTCCAAAGTATACATCCAATAATGCCCCAGCAGACATGAGTAATGAGCACTGTTTCCAGAATAACAGGGACCCCATTGCTTCAGAATTCGTGCAGAAATGTTATTAAAATGAAAAAGAGAGAACTTCGCTGTACTGAATTGCAACTGTTGGTTTCAATGCTAAACTTGTTTGTCAAGCACAGTTGCCTGGGATCAGTTGAAAGCTCATATAAGACCAAAATATGTCATGAGGAGGTTGGGTGCTAGAAGAAATTCTACTTTGGAGGAAGCTAAATGGAAGACGTTTTAGTTTAAAGATCTGTTTTATTTAAAGATCTACTGCTATTTTTTTTTCAGGTAAAATGAACGATTGTCACCTGAGAATACTTTCAAAGTAAAGTTTCCTCTTACTCTGAGAATAAAGAGCCCTGTGAGGAGAGGATGCGAACCCAGCTGAACCTAAGATGCTTTGTCACTTTGGCAGACAATAGATAAACAAAATGAATTGGCCAAATCACTATTTTGGTTAGAATGTCCTGCTAGAATAATGCAGTTTTTGTTCTTGTTTTTGTAATGGAGAGCTATTTTTTTTTACCAGCAAATATTCCAGCAGCATTATTGTATAGATGTGCAATATGATAATTGTGAACTATTGATTTACATTCTGATAATTGTAGCTAACCAGTAGCCATTTCTGCCTGTTCATTTGTGGGGGCAACCTGAGCTAAGGGAAAGGAGCACTGGAAGACAGGCTTCCACTCAGCTTAAGATTTAGAGTTTTAAATTGCAATTATTTTACCCCTGATGCTTTGCAGTTGGGTGAGGGCTTGTGTACCTGCAGGGGAACATCCTTAAGGTGAGATGTCATTATATCTATTGTGATTTAATGGACACACTTATGAGCCCCAACAGAATGGTAAAATAGCTATATTTAAGCATGGACATGAAGTATTATTTAAAAAAACCCACATTGGTCTTTATTTTCCTTGTCCTATCTCGTGGAAATGTATTGAGAGAGAAAGCATATAAGAGCCAAATCCCCCCTCCCCCATCTTTGGAGGTTGTTTGCTTCAGTGTCTTGAGAGGTGTGTGGACTAAGAGAGTTTTGTCGTGGGGAGGTAAAGTGAACATGTCTGGGAGTATCAGGGACGGAAATACTGAATGAGTTTGAGATTAGAAGCAGTTTGGAAGTTTGTGTTCCCCTTAGCACCTCTTGGGTAGGAGCTGCTGCAGGCTCTTATCCTAGTGATGTTGGGAAGGATAGCGACGTTTAACTGCAAAGTCGCCAAGCCCCAGGTATTCTCTAGAATTCTTTATGAATGCTAACAAATTTAATATTCAACATCATTCCTTTGTGGAAGATTCTAGTATTTGTAGCACATTCTACAAAAAAAAAAAGAGAGAGGCATAAATGAATTAAATAATTTAGAGAAGTCAAAAAGTGACCTTGAGTCTGGTAGTTAGAGCATGTTCTTTAAATGACTGGAAACCTGAACTATGTCCTGAAGGCCACTGGTGTCTCCCTGAGGACAGTTCAGGGCTCTCAGGGATAAAAGACCAGTTTTTGATTGCAGTTTGAAGTAGAAGCAGCAACCACAACGTTTGGGGTCAATATGAACTGAAGGCCTGCCTGGTGTGCTTTCTGGAATAAATATGAGCCTATGGTTTTGGTGTCCAGTGAAAAGGAAAGCTATTCTAATGGTGATTGAACCTGGATTCTCTGCCAGCCAAGCAGGTGGGAGCCTGCAGCTGAATCTGCCAAGCATACATCTGAATGTCTTCTGGATCTCCTCACTGGATAACTGACATGTCGAGCTAAACATGTCCATAATTAGACTTGTGACCTTCCCTCACACCACTTCCCCCGACAGTCCCTTCCATTTATCAGGCCTGGCAACTGCATTTCCTACTTGTTAGGCCCTCACACTCTGATTAATCTCCCAGCCCTCTCAGAGTCTGGGCATTCCTCACTGCCCCATGGATAATGCCTGGTACAAATTGCCATCATGTCTGAATTACTGCAGTAGCTTTTGGAATGGTTCCCCCTTTCTTCGATGATGCTGTCAATGTAGCAGCCAGGCTGACTCTGTTTGTCTCTCTCTCCACACTAGCCCAGCATCTTCCTATTTCAAAATGAAAAAAAGCCATTGTCTCAACTGTGGCTTCAAACCTGTCATCCTGCTCTGGTTTTATCATGGACACTTCCAGCACTGTCACTCAGCTCTCATGAGATCAGTTTTCTTTTGTCTACCTTTGGGACCTTTGAACACACTTCCTCTTTGTTGAGCCTTTCACAGGATTCATTACTTCCTTCTCATCTCAACTTTACATTTTAGTTAAGGGATTCTCTGACTATCCTATCTCAAATTAATAACTTCATGCTTGAACTTTTTATATCCCTTTCCTCTCTTCATTTTCCCCCCTCTGGATCCCAAATACTGTCTAACAGCTTATTTATTTACCGTGCATGATGCCCACATTTCTTATCAATTGCTAGCTTTTCTATAAAAGCCAGGTGTTTGTTTGTGCTGTTGTTGTTGTTGTTGTTGTTGTTGTTGTTGTTGTAGGGGCTCCTGTGGCCTAGGCTGTCCTCGAAATTATTACTCACAGTGTAGCTTAAACTTCTGATCCTCCTGGGATTACAGGTGTTTACCGCCATGCCCATTTTGCAAGAATTATCTCAATCTTGTCTTTGTGTTTGATGGAGAGTCTGGCACACTGCTAGATGCTCTGTGACTGTGTCCTGAGTGAGTGAGTTCATAGAAATAAAAGATTTGATATGTCCTGGGCCCTAGGCATGTGGCAAAGTTCCATTTCCTGCCAAGATGTGCCGTGTACAATGGAAGTTAACTCTGTCATCTAACATGACAAGCAGCCTGATCAGTGAACAAGCCTATGAGATGACTGCCAGGTAAACCTCTAAGGCATTTAAAATATAAAAAAGGCTTACTGTTTGACTTGTGAGATCTCTCTCTCTCTCTCTCTCTCTCTCTCTCTCTCTCTCTCTCTCTCTGTGTGTGTGTGTGTGTGTGTGTAAGTGTAGGTGCCTGCAAAGTACAAAATCAGATGTCAGGTACCCAATAATTGTAGTTACAGGTGGTTGTGAGCATGTCCTGGGTACTGGGACACATATGCCCTGACAGTAGATCTGAGGAACTCTTAGTATGAATCAAGAGCATTCTCCCAGCTCTATCTGTTCTCTCCATATAATTGTATGTATTAATAATGCAAAGCCTATCGCTTTTCTGATTTGTAACACCCAGTAGCATCTGAGTTTACAAAGTACTTTTTAAACCCAGGCAAACACTAGGAACACAGCTTAAATGACTTTATAGTATTTGTTTAGTTTGTCTATGTAGTTTCCATCGAGTCAGCTAATAAATAAATAATATTTAATACTTTTACAATTCTCATTATTGTTAAAACTGCAGTTTCCTAAATACCCCGTTCTTGTGATAAAAAGTATAACAGAAACGGAAACACAATGCTGTTTGAATTTTGTTTTAAATCAGAGACGAGAACAAGAATGGCCCAACAGTATGAAGTGTCTGTACTGTTTCTCCAAGTCATACTCATTAAAGTCTGAGGACTGTACACATATTGGGCTCCTTCTAGGATAATGTCTTCCCTACTGTTATAGTTCCTCCCATGAACCCATCTGTGAGCATCTACAGGATGCTTATGACCTGCATTTAAATTGCCTGTTGTGTTCCAGAAACCTCTTCCTCTTACAAACAAGTGGTGACCTCTGTGCTCCATGTTCATTCAAGGGACAGACACTGGGCATCATCCCAGGCTGGCAGCCAAATGATGGCCACATCCTGTTCTACGCAAAAGCACACATTTTCATTACACCAAGATAATTAGAAAAAGTAGCATAGAGGAATATGAGTAATTCCATCAGTAATTACAGCAATTACACCCTTAATTGCCATGCCACCTCCAGTGTCACATTATATGTATGTGCCGGCATTTTACTGAGAAAACACTCATATGCTTTCTGTTAAAAATGTACCTGGTTGTGTCAGCTTCCTCTCTAGGTTAAAAGATAATTGAAGTAAAATGGCTTCATTGCCATGATCAAAGCAAAATGCATTATACTGTTACGGTCATTATCGTTGAGCCTTTTCAGCACATGGATTCCTGTGATTTTGAGAAAAGTGGGAACAAAAGCCAAGGTACTAAAAAATATTTCAGAAGGGGAAGAGCTGAGTTGGGGAAGTGGTTCAGTTGGGAAGAACTTGACAAGGGGAACGGCTGTGCAGGGGAGGAGCTGTGTGGGGGAGGGGCTGTGCAGGGGAGGGACTGTGCAGGGGAGGAGCTGTGCAGGGCAGCGGCTGTGCAGGGGAGGAGCTGTGTGGGGGAGGGGCTGTGTGGGGGAGGGACTGTGCAGGGGAGGAGCTGTGCGGGGGAGGGGCTGTGCAGGGGAGGGACTGTGCAGGGGAGGGGCTGTGCAGGGGAGGGGCTGTGCAGGTGAGGAGCTGTGCAGGGCAGCGGCTGTGCAGGGGAGGGGCTGTGCCTGTGGGGTGTAGGGTTGGGGTAGAATTTGGAGTTGGGATTGTCTGGTGGAAGAAATGGGCAGGGGAGTAGCTGTGCAGGGCAGCGGCTGTGCAGGGGAGGGGCTGTGCCTGTGGGGTGTAGGGTTGGGGTAGAATTTGGAGTTGGGATTGTCTGGTGGAAGAAATGGGCAGGGGAGGAGCTGTGCAGGGGAAGGCGATGGTCGAGAGAATAAAATTTGCATAGAGTAAAATCCGCAGCGCTCTACATGTCAACGAGTTTGAATAGAAATTTCAACAAGCTGGAGATGATTTCCATCACCATCCAGGGTGTTTGTGGTCTTATCTCATTCTGAGTTTGCTCTGCGGGTCCAGTGATGCACAGTTGTTCACCAACCATTCTGTCTTTGTGAAACATGCACTGGGGCTCTTCTCTACTGTTTAAATGGTCTTGACTTTCTGTCATCAAGCTCATTGACAGTGAGATATGAGGTACTTGACATACTTGACCATTGTGAAATTGTCTCCCAGCCTGTGACTTGCTTTTTAATTGTTTTCAGTGGTTCCTCCCACCCCCAACAAATTTTATTTAAATGGAGTTATTATATTATAATTAGTACTATTTTGTTTCTTAGGAAATAGTTTCCCACTTCAACTAATGAGAGCATTCATTTTAAGGTTCTAAAATCTGCAAGCTGTACATATGTGCATTGATAATTCATTTCAAATCAGTTTTATGCAGTGGCTGAAGGAGAGGCCAGTCTTCTTTCACATGTTGGAAATTACTCCAAATTTGTTTAGTGGCAAGTCTCTCTTCATTGATATTCTCTGTGTGGTTTAAAATGCACTGACTACACAGATATGGGCCTACTTTTGAGTACCATACTATATATTTATTTGTCCATCATTATTTCATAACTACACTGTCTTGACTTTTGATACTATACTGAATAATACTGATTTTTAATATATGTAATTCCTCCATTTTTAGTAGATACAGATCACTCTTTGTATGTTGACCTTGGGTAATTTGAAGTTCTAGTAGCTTTTCTGTAGACCTATGATTTTTATCTTCATAATTAGTAAACTTACAAATGAAAACAGCTTGATTTTTTCTTTCTATTCTTGGTGCCTTTTGCCTTTCAGTTCCAAGTTCTGATTTTAACAGCAACAAGAAAAAATGAACTTAAATTTCCTAAATAAATAAATAAATAAATAAATAAATAAATAAAATTTTAAAAAAGTACATTTTGATTACCCAGTTGTCTTGCTATTCCTCGGAAAAGGTTGGCTAGGACATGCCTGATTTGGATGTACTGTCATTGGGAATGTTTTACCTACAGAAAAATCTATGAGGATGTAAAGATCTAGAAGGGTGAATGCTATTGCTGCTTGTCTGGATTCATTATCCCAGTACCACAAGCGAGGATTTGTTCTGTGGATAGTCAGGGACTGAAATACATGATTACTCTGAGTTCCAGTTTTAAGATTTCACAATTTCACAGTTTTACAAGACTTGTACTTCATAGCTTTTCATATCTCCAGGCCCAACTATCTTTCTACACGTTTTATTAACCACCTTCAGCACAGAAGAAAATTTTGTAGAACATACTGAAATTCATTAGCAACACCCAACAAAAGAGATAAAAGAGTTTCTACCCTGGGTTACACCTCCTCTGGCCAGATTCAGTGAGATTCTAAGTCAATTTAAGTGAAGATTCTCCCACATCCCCAGAAAAGGGAGTTAAAAGTTTTAAGTGAAGGAGTGTGTTTTGTCTGTGTGCTGAGGATCCCGTGGTGGAGGGGAGGTCTTCCTATGCTCCTTCATTATCCTAGGCAAACAAGCACCAGACTTCTGTGTGTGCTCCAGCACAGCCTGAATTAAGGTGCATTGTTTGCCCAGTTAATGTGTGCTTTGGAGGCACAATTATTTGCTTCTAAAGCTCCGAAATCCCTTTGTAGATCCATCATCTTGGGATGACAGCTTTGAGAGGTGGAGGCTGATGGACCGCTTCCTCCCGCAACTCTGTTTGCACTGCCATGGGTACAGCCCACAGAGAGGGGGCTGTTGATGGGCGATGCTTCTTTCTGTCACCCCAGTGATGGTACCGCCAGAAATAGCAGACAGCAAGTGAAGAGACGATGATAGAGTATGAAGGAGACCCAGAGCGACAATTACCCAGAGTATGGCAGGCCTTCTCCTCAAGTAACTGAGAACTGGCTGAATCACGGCTTAACGAGAGGCTCAAAAGTGGGGATCTTTTTATGTCCTGCTTGAATAAAAGCTCTCTCCATGTTCAGCAGGAGGGAAACTCTGCTTATCTTCTCCCCTGTCCTGCTCAGTCTCCCAAAACATGACAGGGAAGAGAGTGAGAGCTGCTGCTTTGTGCTGAATTATGGACATCTGGCTTTTCCGAGTGCAGACATAATCACGGCTCCCTTTCTCCTCACTTCCAAAGGTTGGCATGCTGCAATCTGGGCTGATGGCTTTGCATTTGAAAGCCTAGCAGATGTATTTAACATCTTCCTATATCTGAGTGACCTCAGAATCGCACTGCATGTGTTCCATGTAGATAAATGACTTCTAGATTATGTGGTTTGAATGTGAAATGTCTCCTGTAGGTTCAGGGATTTGAACACTTGTTCCTGAGTTGGTGGTACTGTTTGGAAACTGTGTGGAATATTTACCAGGTGGAGTCTTGCTGCACAGAGTGAGTTATTGGGGGCTGGATTTGAGGTTGGCTCCCACTGCTGCCCAATTTCTGCTCCTTGATTGTAGGCACACTAAGGCTCACATCTGCTTCCATACCTTTTCTGCTATGATGGGCTATAATTCCCCCCCTCCATTCATGAGTCACAATAAGCCCTTTCCCCTCAAGATGCTTTCTGCCAGGTATTGACTGAGTCACAGCAAGCAGGAAAGTAAGCGGTATAGGATGTAATCAGGAACTGGGTTCCACACAGATAAATGTCATCTTGACATTATTTAGAAGCACTTGGTGTCTTCTAGGGATGGGCAGCAAACTGCAAGTCAGAAAGGAGTGCTCGGAGCAAAGCCCTCTCAGTGCTTAGTTGATGTGTGTCTTACGACAAAAGAGCCCATCAAATGAGTTGTACAGACACATCTCCTAATCTCGTTTCTGTTTATTTTGGCTCAAGAGGAAGTACATGAATACAGAGGCGTAAAGAGAAGGAGTTGGAATGGACATTTAATGATTAGAATGGATAGCTTATTCTGTACATTTTCTGAGGAAAATATATTTGGCGTACGTACACTTTTATGGAGCTCGTAGGTTGGACAGACAGTCATAAAATCAAAAGTTTTGAGAGGCCTGGGGGAATGGCTTAGTCAGTAAAATACTTGCCATGCAAAGATAAGGACCTGAGTGTGAACTCCACCCCTGTAAAAAGATATGTGTGATAGCACGGTTGTGAGCTCAGCATTTATGAGACAAGGACTGCTAGTCTAGGCTATTCAGCTAGACCCTGATCCAATGGAGAGCACCCGTCTCAAAAAATAAGGTGGACTCCTGAAGGATGATACCAAAGGTTGACTTCTGGCCTCTGAAGAAACACACACACACACACACACACACACACACACACACACACACACACACACACACGCGCGCGCGCATGTTGAAGTGTGAGACACCACATGATAGTATCAGTGAACTCTCTCCATAGCATAAAGATCAACTGCTCAAAAGCACAAAGCCAAGCTTCTGTGCCTGCCACTTCCTTGAAGTTGTCCTGTTGCTTTCACAAAGCTAAACTGTGGCCTAGTCATCAGGCAGCCAGGAGCATGAGGGTACCCATTTTGGACATATTCCATCTGAAAGCCATTAAGAATCTGCTCCATCAGCCCCATGTCATTCTCATTAAACACTAATCAAAAGGCTGGGCTCATCCTTCGCCGTGTCCCCTATTTCTTTTAATGCACCTGCAAATAAAACGAAATAGACTTAATAGACTGAGCCTTTGACTGATTCTCATAGCTCAGCGGCATGGTCACAAGTTGCTTCTCCTGGTAATTTACAAGGTTTCCTGCTGTATGATAAAACACAGGTGCTCAGCCTGTCATCCAGAGCGATGATTTATTAGCTTTAGTGGTACCACAGACCTCAGGCAGCAGGCACTAAATCAAGAGAATATATACTGAAATAATGTGTTTTCCAATGGGGACCCATGGAGACTCTTTAGCTGTTCATGCCCTCTACCCAACCTGGTTGGTTTTGCCATTTCTCCTCATTATTTCAAAGCCCACAGGATTCACTTCCTGTCTTAATTTCTCACCTGCCAGGATGGTCTCGGCACTGGCTTTATTGCTATAGATTTCTAGTTGATCTCTCGGACCACCAAAGAGTTCCAGCTAATGAGTAGGAAAAAGGGGACCTCAGGGGCTTTGTGGGCCTCTGGGACCCGGGATCTGTGTTCTGGCTTCACTTTGATCTAGTTACTGGACAACAGAAAACTCACATTGGCCTTTCAAATAACTCTTTTTTGAGGTTTAATATGTCTGGACATCTATTTAAAATTTTTGATATACTGAGTTTCTCTTCATGGAAATTTGTTAAGAGGGCCTGCCTTCCTGTTCTCACGACCGTGGCTATCCATCAAAGTGTCTTCTTGATCATCGGAGAGCCCTATGAACATAACTGAGGAATCTCTAATTACTATTAAATGGCTGCCTAGCCTGGAACAGGGAAAACAAAAATCACCCAGGCAATCAAAATGGAAGCATGGTGTGGGTTCTGAATTTTCCGTGAAGGGACAAAGAGGAGCTGCAAAGGGAGTCTTAGGTCAGAAAGTAAACCCAGTGGGGCAGGGAATAGGCACTGCTCCAAGCCCTAGTGAGATCTGAAAAAGAGTAGATCTATGACAAGAAAGTCAGAAATCCACATTCTTAAACAAGGAGCTAATAAAGTAGACACTAGTTACATTCACCAGCAAAGAACCCAGAACCTACATTTCCTCATATTATCAACACACAGGCACAGCCAGGCCAGCTCTCAGCTTCCTCGTGTGAACTCCACAGCCAGTTCTTTCCTACTGACAAAGTTCTTCCAAGTCTTGTCCTCTTTTTGGAGAGTGTAGGAGACAAAGCTCTGACCAAGCTGTGAATTAGTGAGTCTGCCTTTATGTGGCTGTAGGTGACAGGTGTAAAACAGATTCTCCAGAGCAGGGGACATGGAGGTGTGCTGTGTCTGGGAGATGCCAGCACGAAAGTGAAGCATCTGTGGGGAAGGTGGAGGGGACTGCTGAGGAATCTCAGAGTTAATAGTTATTCAGTTACTTAAAGAGAAAACATATACGGCTTTCAAAGGTCCTTCAAAACACCCAGCACTTAGTGAGTTAGTGCTATGACCCTTTGGAAGGACAGCCATAGTAGCAGGAGACAAGTCCTAGATTCCAGAACTTACAGTGTGGAAGGTCTGTGGACATGGAGGTGGCTCTGTGGCCAGGTCAGTGAGCAGGGCTTGTGAGTTTGAGAGCCCGGGTTTTAACACGCTGATGCTTTTTCAGCTGAACCAGTCCATACAAGTCCTTTCTGCTCTTCTTTGTTAACTCCTAACGTTGCAGACATTTTCTTTTATTTTTCCCTTTAAATTTTGCAATTGAGAAATAAGGGGGAAACTTGTAACTTTTAAATTTTAATTAAGTTTTTAAATGACTGAGTCTCATATCAACTCAGGCTGGCTGTGGACTCTGCAGTTATGAACGGCTTTGTAATTCTAATCCTCACTTAACCTCCTGAGAACTAGGATTACAGGAACGTGGCACCATGCCAGCTTATGTAGCACTAGGGACCAAATCCAGGGCTTGTGCATACTAGACCAACTAAAGCACAATCCTTACCTGAAGAAATAGGACCTTTGAGACCAATAAACGTGGTGGTCTTCCCTCTTCCAACTCCTTGTGTATCTAGCCAAAGGTAACGTGTATACTGTGTTCCTAGCCAGCTCCATCACAGATCTTCTCTAGTCACACAGGGCTATTTCATTTGCTCAGCTACTTCTTGGTGAGTTTTGGATTGTAGCTTAACTCTGAAATGCCAAAGAAGTCACCATCTCAGATCCTCCTAAATAACTAGAGTCACTGCCCTTACTATATTTGGAAAGGAAATAAAGTGAGGAGAGACCTTGTATAGCTATACAACTTATTTTCCAAGGTGGCATATTGAAAATAATTGTGGACTGAATGAAGGAGGGGATGAGTTCAGTGGAATTGTACCTAGATCAGACAACCAGGGAAACTCAATCAGTGTGGAGCATTCATTTATCTCCTGTTAGCTCTCTGTCATAATCATCACCATCATAATTCATCTTATCCTTGGTAATTTGAAATTACTACAAGCAAGTAATACAAGGTGTGAGAAATGTCTTTCTTTCCATCTTTTGGCTATACAGTTTTTATTGGTCAGAAGAAGTGTGATTTCTATAACCTAATTCTCACAGATGGATAATTTATTTTTTCAGCTATTAGCAAGTCTACAATGTTTAATTTTAAAAAAATGCATTCAATGTTTTCTCTAAGATATAGCTTAGGAGAAGTATATGCACAATTCAAACTATAATTCATAATGCCAGATCACTGTGAAATTTTATACTAATTTATTCTTTTATTCAAAATTGATGAGTTTTTATCCCATCTCCCCATTTTCAGCAAATATTGATGATCCAGTTTTTCAAGATTTTTAATTTACAAAGTAAATAATTCACCTCCATGTTTACTTTAAATTTTCTCAGTTACTGGTGAAACCAAGCATCATTTTATGTTTAGTGGCATGTTTCCTACAAGCATTTCTACCTTAGGTCTTTTGTTTTTTTCATTGTGGTGCTTAAAATGAACTGTTTTTTCTTATTTCTGTAGTGTTTATTTGTGTGTGTGTGTGTGTGTGTGTGTGTGTGTGTGTGTGTGTATGTGTGTGTATGCATGTGTGCACGCATGTGTGCGCGCATGCGCGTGTGTGCATGCATGCATGAAACAAACCTTAGGTTTCATTCCTTAGTAGATATCCACTTTGATTGGGACCATTTTCACTGGGACTTTGGGATCACTGGTTAGGCTATGATGGCTGGCCAGGCTTCTCCAGGCATCTTCCCAAACCTATAAGCCCAGCCCTGGGACTGGTGTTTTCTGTGGCTACATAAGTTTGAATAGAAACTCTACTTACGGAGTCATCTTCTCAGTCAATTTGCATTCTTGGAAGTTTGCTTTTCAACTTTCTGTTGTATTATGTGGTGCCTTTCTGTGTAGAATTTTGGACTTGCACTATTATTTTTTTTTAATGAATTTTGTGTTGTGTTTAGAAAGACTTCCTTCCAAATTGGATTAAGTATGACTGTGGGTCTCTATTAGTCCTTATATATATTTTTATGATTTACCTGTAATTCTTTATTCCTAATTTATGTTTAAAGAGTTCTAGAGAAAAGCCAGTAGAATATTCAATAGCCCAGCAAGAGGAAACTTCAGGATTCAATGTCAAGTGGGTTACATTGTTGAAACCAACATCCTGCTTCTGCTGGTTTGTGCATAAAGAGGCACAAATATGCCATCCATTTTTCCATGAGTATCAATCTGTTTTCTGACCCACTTTGGCCTCTCTCTGCATTTTTGCAAAGCTCCTGGCTTCTAACTGCCTGTCCATGGCTTTGGCCATCTGTTTTCCTTTGCTCTGTGATAGTCATACCTTCTTGTTGTTGGCCTGACTGCTTGACATCTGACCCTGTATTTGTCTGACTCTCCGGGAGCTGTGAACCTATGCCTTCCTCGTGTCTGTTTAATTCCTACCTCACTGCTTCTCCCTGCCCTTTGATGATCAGTCATTCTGAATGCCTGTGTGAACAACTCTCTGCTCTCCTGTCCGTCAGCCTGCCTTTTTGCATGTTTGCTCACCTGCCTGTTTGCTTGTTTGTCTGTCTGTCTGCATGCCTACATGCATGTCTGTCTGACTGCTGCTTGGTACTCTGTCTATCTGCTAGTCTGTTTGTCTGCCTGATGGCTTATCACACTTTTAACTTCAGTGAATTCTTGGCCCTCCCTGTTTCAGATTCTCACCACTTAAATTTTCAACATTCTGTTCTACCACAAAATCGAGGTATGATATTTTGGGGCCAAGAGTACTTTTTGCTTTTATGTATTTCAGAGCTGAATATATAACAGCAAAGGCATGAAGGCTGGCCAGGGTGAAAAGTCACACACAAGTCATATACACACAGGAACACTTGAAAGTGGTTCCTTTACTCAGGCTTATGTTTCGTGCATATATAACATTTTCTGATTGTTTTTATTAAGATTCCTCCCAATTCCTGGGTGCATTATCCTAATAAGGGAGTTCATCCAAACTTTCCTTGAAATCTTAGGAAATGGAATTCTTTAGATACTAGCATATGGTCTTAGAGCCACTATTTTAGTTCCAAATAAAAACAATTCTATTTAAACCTACCCAACTCAAGCCTATGAGAGTTCTGTGAACATTCTGCCAACCACTCATCTTTGGACACTTGGCGTCCTCTCTGTGTTGTCTTCAGCTCACTCTGAAGCCTTACATTCCATCATCGGCCTTGACTGTACAGCTCTTTCCTTCAATTCCCGTTTCATCCTGTGATGAACTCAGAAGGCCCACGGGAACTGGGCTTCTTCATAGCTTTGGCCACAGCACTGTCGGTTTCCTAGTGAGAGGTTCAGGATCTCCACGATTCTTAGCAGATCCAAAACTCTTTATTTTCTACATGCCCAGGATTCAGTCAAGATGTACTTTAACCTTTCCAAATGTCTCCTTCCTCTCTATGGTTACAGCTGGAATACCAAGTGTATACAGAACATTTACCGAATGGTGACTTCCTCATGTTTAATATCAACATACTTGCTTATTTCATTTCATTTTGTTTTAGGAATGAATTAAAAAATAGACTCCATTATTTCATTTTTATAAGAAATGTATCTTTTAGTTAAATAGTTCATTCAAAATGTTATATACACGACATAGAAAACCGCAGAAAGAAAAGTTGAAGTCCCTCCTATTAACTAAGTATTATAATTATGAACATTCTATTGCAAAATTTAGAGAAGTAATCTATAATTGTCACTGATATCTTAAGGATATGCTTTCTTTAACAATTATTTTATTCTACGTTTGTTTATTTATTTATTTATTTATTTATTTATTTATGGTTCATGATCTTAGTCTCCTTGCCTCAGTTTCTCTTAAGGTATCACTGTGGTGATACAGAAAGGAAAGTCTAGTCATGGTGTGCAAGTGTCAGGGCCAAGTTGCTAAGTGTGCACTTCATTGTGGATCCCAGAGGAGAACCCATTAGAAGCCAATGACATCAGCTCAGGTAGATCCAGTTGAAATCCACACATTGAGGTCTGTTTGTACATCCAGAAGGATTTACCTGATAGTCACAAGGAGGGATGTCAAGTCAGACATAGAATAGCTAAGAAGGAGGCTAAAGGCAATGCAAGGTAATTTGGCTTAGAACCAGCAACATTTCAGTTCGATGCGATGACAGAAGATCTAATTGGTCAGTTGTCAGGCTTTAACCCCGATTTGGATGTTTTTGGGTATGGACTCAGTTTGTTAACAAATTCATTGTGCTCCTAGAGTTCATATGCTCTTAAGTGAAGTGAAAGTGTGTACAAATGAATCAGAAAACAAATCTTTTCCCTGTTCTCTATCATGGGGGAAGGTGATAGATACAAAGAGATTTTGTAAGGAACAGAGCATCTAAAGGAACAGTTAGGCTGTAAAGGCTGTTGGGACAAGCATTATGGCCATTCTTGTTATATTTATTACTACTTAGGACTAAGGAGGAAGGGCCCAGCAGAAACAAGAACGAAGCTGATATGCTCTGAATTTTAACGAAGGCAATAGCTTATGCAACTCCCCTTATGGATCACATATAGGGGGAAACGTTGACATGAAGGGCAGCCTCCAGGAAGATTCCCTGCTGAGGCTGTCTTCTGCCTTAAAGGACTGGGCAGGAAATTATCCCTTAGAATGAGGAGCATGGTGTGCAGAATGGTAACCAGCTGTCTGGCAGAGAGCCAGTGGAGTCCGGAGGCAGGAGGTGGCTGGAATGATCTCGAAAGGCCAGCTATGTGGCATGAGGTATGTGAGGTGAAACTTTCTCTTTCGTTCTGTGAATATGTAATCAAATTTGAAATCACTCGCTACGAATGCTTTTGGAATTGGAATTTGGGAGTAGTTACAGAGGTAGGCAGATGAAATACGGAGTCTAGCCACAGGTAAACAGAGGCTGCCTGGTGGTGCCAGGTCACACCTTGACATCCATAGTGGAGTATCAAGTAAGTACAGAAGAAGCCAGTGTCTGAATTGTACATCTACATGCAGAAAGAGTAAAGGGAAAGATTTGTAGATGATGTCAGTTGGACTGGACTTTGGTAAATGTCATTGCAGACACTGGTCCATTCCAAAGCATCAAATACCCCAGATGAGGGTGAGAGACATGTGCACAATGTCTGTGACTTTCTGAGGTCTAGTCTCTGAGACGGACAGGGCCATTCTACCTGTACCTACTAGGTGGAGGAAGTAGCTTGGGGCTTCTGGCAAGAAGGACCACCTCTCCTCCTGGTGGGTGGAAATAGCAGTATGTTGACTCTGATTAGATGTTGTCAGGGCCCTTCCAGCCCCAGAGAAACTGATCTTCCTTAGAGTCCAGATGGAACACCCCAAAAAGCCTGCTTATTTATGGATGAGAGTGATGACTATGGAGTCCTAGAGCTCTGTGGGGTGAGAAACAAAAGCAGGTGGGGAAGCTAAAAGTCTGTACAGGAGCAGTCAGGGTTTCCCCAGAAGCACGTCTTTCTATACCCATGGGTCAGGTCTACACAGCATCTAGAAATGCCAGTAAACTCTTCTGCTATTTTGTGGGGTGGGGTTAGTGAAAATGTTATTTTAAGTTGATGCTTGTATTTAGTATTAACTTTTAATTTTATAGAATATGTAGGAAAAATAGCCTCTGTGATAATTATTCACTTTTCTTAATGGTGACATAATTTGCTGTGCCTTAAGTAGCTGTATCAGTAGCTTTCTTGGAGTCTGACTGCATTTTCTTTTCTAGTACTTTCTTTTGTAACAAGTTGTGTTGTGGGAAGAGCTTCGCACTCTTGTCCACAGCTTTGCATCCTGACTCTGGTGATGCTGTCGATAACTTCTAAAGCCATTTCTTCTGTTGTGCCCTTAGACATCCTTTCTGTTAAACGACACGGAGTCTTGTTCATCTTCCAAAGTTATTACATTTCTGGAATCTTGACCTATTGTTTGTCAAAAAGAAGAGCAACTTTCTCTCTTTCAGGGTAGTCAGAGAGAAACAACAGAGGAGGCCTACGAGGGGCCAGGTGAAGAGCAATTACTGTGCTGTGCAGGCCAAAGTCTGTCTGTAAGTTCGCATCTTATCTTCCAAGGATATACACTAACTTGAAACTAATCATGTTCAAGTGGATGCACATTTCCTTCTTGTGCCTTATTCTTGGTTTTAATGGAGTGGTATTGTTTAGCTGGACTATAAGTTTACTGAAGAGAGGAACTTTTTCATAGATATCATTCCTGGAAAAGTTGTGGAAATGTAACAAAATAGGTGTCTTTTGTGTTGCTGAATGAAATGCCCAGCATTAATACTTCTGCATCGGAAAGCTCTGAATTTCATTTGGGGAAGTTACTCTTTTTTTTTACTATATTTTTAACATTATAAATTAGATTAGTTACTTACTGGTAGTTATTTTGTTAAAAAAACAATAGTTGTATAATATCAGAGTATTTAAATTTGGATCATGTTATCTTTCTGCCTAATAAATTCTAAGAAAAATGCAGACTTTGCAAATAATACTGTAAACCGAGGCTAATGAGCAGCTTGATCTCTGAACATGTTTTGATCTTTTATAAGGAACAAAACAAAATAAATTAACATTTCTTCAATTCTTTTTCCCATGCTTAATATGGATATAACTAATTTTATTAGGTATTAGTATCATGCTGACACAGGATTCAAACAAACTAGAGAAGAGACTATCAGTTCAGCAGGTTGAGGCTTGTCACTTGTCTCATGATGGAGAAGGGACAGCCTAACAACAGCAACAAGTACAATAGCGATAAAAACAACAAGGAAGACAGAAGTCCCAAGTCTCCAGTGGCAATTTGACTGAAACAAAAGCACTTGAAACCAGCGGCTCAGCACCTTACGGTGCACACTGTTTCCTTGTTACAAGTCACTAGCTGCTCTGAGCAAGAGTCATTTTACATGGCTATAACTGCGGAGCATGCTTGGGGGGAGGCACATGCCTTTTCCCTTTATAGGTTTTATGACGACGTCTCACGTAGCACATGATGGCCTCAGATATGCTGCTCAGATGAGGAAGACCTGGATCTTCTCATCTTGCTTTCCCCTCTGGAGGGTCGGATCACAGGCACACCTTCCCTCCATGCTTAAATTATTCATTACATAGTGCTGGGGACCAGATCCAGGGCATCCTGCATGCTAGGTAAGCGTTCTACCTTTGGAGCTGCATCCTGAGCCCCAAGGCGCATGTCTTGATGGGAAATATGAAACAGAGAACATAATGAGATTCAACCAGGAAGGTTTTGGGACCCAACTCCTGTTCATATTGGCACGAAACCAGACACATAGCAGTAGGAGGGCCTCATAAACATAATTCACTGAAATGAGAGGGTGATAAAAGGCCTTTTTTGTTGCCTTTTGCAGAGATAAATTGCCCCCGAAGCTGCAGAAATCTTCCTCTCCAATCTCAGATTGAATGTGCTTGTATAATAAACATTTCTGTAACATTTGGCTTCTTTAACCTAGACAGCTCAATTAGGGCTGTGCGATAAAATACAGCTTCTCTGTACTTTGTAAGCACTTAATGCGGCTGAGAGCCTGTTAGCAAAAATCTCAGAAAATAGGTCTTGTCAAGTGTTTAAGGAAGTTGAATGGACATTGGATTTAATGAACACGCGTGTGCATATGTGTCTGTACATATATTTATACTTAGGACAATTCTTTCTGATTCTGCATAATTTACTTATTTATTCATGTTTGTGTGAAAAATCTTGTGTTATCTTTGCTGCTTACTGGAAAAATGATGAAAACTCTTGGGAAAATTGTTACATGTAGATGCAGATATTCAAAAGCCAGAAACTTTCTTTTATTTTAGAGATTTATTTATTTTTATTATATACATACAAATGTCTTTTCCATGTGCTATGTGTGTATGCTTACTGCACATGTACCAGGTGCCCTTGTCCGTCTGAAGAGGGTGGCTCATTCTCTGGGACTTGAGTGACAGATGAAATGTTGCCATATGGGTGCTGGGAACTAAACTCAGTTCCTCTGCAAGGGCAGCAAATGCTCTTAACTGCTGAGCCATCTCTCTGATCCCAGGAACTCTTTAAAATAGTGCACATTTCTTGAATAAAGCAATGGGTTTGTGAATATCACTTTTGTTTAGCTTATCATGTGCTTTGACCACGTTCATTCCACACTTCTGTTCCTGACATTCCTTCCCCCAGCTAGTGCTTCCCTCTTCCCCAACAGTCCTGAGTGTTTGTCCTGAGTCATGTGGGTTTTGGGGGACCCAATCTATTTCACTTAGCATGAGAATCTCTAATTCCATATATTTTGTTCTTTTTTAATGACTTGGCAAAACTCTATTGTATACGTATATTGTACTTTTAAAAAAATCTATTTGTGTGTTGGTGGACTCTGATTCCATAACTTTGAATCCAGGAAGTCTGAAGACTCATACAGAGCACATGAGGTAAAGGCAGAAAGAATGGTGGGGGAGTGTTGACTTGGAGTTGCTTTCTTCCTCTGATTTGTACAGTTCTTTCCTTTGGAAAACACATGTTAAGGTTTCGACTGGACTGACTCAAAGGAGAAGAGCAGCTGAATGAATGTTCTGCACACAGCACTGTAGCCAGGGCACAGTGCAGTCACTCGCTGTCCATAGTAATAAGAAGCTTCTTCAGACCACAGTTCCAGCCTCTCCTAGGTACTGTAGTGATGCCACAAATACCATTAGCATTATACGCCAAATAGAGTGCTGTCTTAGTTGCGGTTTCTATTGCTGTGATGAACCACCATGACCAAAGAAAGTTGGAGAGAAAACAGTTTGTATGGCATATGCTTCCACGTCACTGCTCATCATTGAAGGAAATCAGGACAGCAATTCAAACAGGACAGAAACCCAAAGGCAGGCACTGATGCAGAGGCCATGAAAGAGTGCTGCTTTCTGCTTGCTTCTGGTGCCTTCCTCAGCCTGTCTTCTTACAGAACCCAGAACCATCAGCCCAGAGATGGTACCACCCATAATGGGTTGAGCCTCTCCCAATCACTAATTAGAGAAGATCCCCTATAGGCTTACCTACAGCCAGATATTATAGGGTCGTTTCCTCAGTTGAGGTCCCCTCTGCTCTGATGACTTTAGCTTGTATCAAGTTGACTTGAAATAGCCAGTACGAGTGCAGATTTCCCACTTACAGCCTGAGGCATTCCCGTGCTTCATCTATTTGACTGTAACTTGGCTAAATTTTACAATTTCATGAGCTCAGCTTCTCTGACAAATGGTGTTCTCTTGTGTCTCAATTCTTTACCTCTCTTTGCAAGCTTCCTCCTGTCCTGTGACAAATGGCATTCTCTTATGACTCAATTCTTCACCTCTCTTTGAATGCTTCCTCCTGTCCTGCTCTGTGTCCTTTACCAGGTGTGGCTCTGCCCCCAGAAGTCTCTCCCCTAGGCTTCTCCGGGTTCATTTTTAAATCTCTTATGACATACCAATTTCTGCTTATATTACTATTGTTTATATGCCTGTCTGCTCTCCCCTATTCTCTGTTATGTTGGGGACTAGGACTGTGTATCCTATTCTCAGTTTTTCATTTACCTAGGACATATTTATAAACAGGCCCTGCCTTCTAAGAACAATAATAATAGTTTCTTTTTAAAGATATATAAATGGTTTTCAAGTGTCTATAATAATATTGTAGGGAGGAATTGGCCATTGTGGCTAGAATACAAAATAGGCCTTATAGTGTATTCACTCCACCCCCAAAAGAAAACTCAGTCACCATCTAGCTTAAAAGAGCATCTTCACTGGATAGACACAGAAAGTTCCAGAACATCAGAAAGTGAAAGATTAATTTTTAATGTTACATGGTGTTTCTGGAAATGGGTATTTCAGATGAGCTGGATGTATTTTTCCTTTTCCGGATTTGCTTGTCTTTATGCAGAGGAAGAGTCAGGGGAAGGTACCTGATTCTTTTACATGTTTCCCAGGCTTGCTTACCAGCTTTCAGATGCAACAGACAAGTGGAACTGTAGGGAATTCCTAGTTAGCACTTCTAATTGTATCCTTAAATGTGACAGTAAAAATTCATTCAGAAAACGGCAGCAGATTTAGGAGATAAAATAAGGCCTCAGACGGCTGTTAGTGATACAAATAACGTGAAATGTTTGTGCCAACTGTATGTCAGCTGCAATTAGCAATACAATGTTTCTTTTGGTGCGGATGGGTACGCCATGTAGGCAGTCTCTCCCCGTACATCAACAGTTCTTTTGTAACGCTTTCCTAAGTGAGACAGCCTGTATGGGAGAAGGCAGATGCGCATGCAGAAAGTGTCCGCGATGCAAGCATTTCTGAGCATATAACTCACAGATGCCAGCTCATCGTAGCCTGTGGGTCAGGAACGCCCTCGGTGGAAGGGAGTGGCACTCTCCCAGGAGCTTGGGTTACAGTTACCACATATTAACTTTTTTTGCCAGATTGTAGCAATTTTGGCACTGCCCCATTCATATGTGGTGAGATCCTAGGAAGATCTTGAACAGATATTGATTTGTGAGAAGCAGATGAGTGTCACGGCTCCCATTTTACTATTCCCCTTTTCTCACTCAGTATAATTTTTTTCTACCCTCATGAGAAGTAAATAAGGTATGGGAATGTTGGCACACTCGGAGGAAGCAAGACTCATGTTTTCTTCTGTACCACAGAATGCTTCTGGTGTGTGTCAAAATTGCTCTGTATGCTCTGGTGCCTGATTCCTGAAGCTAGCAAGCTTTCACTTGACTTCAATAAAAGTCAGCATTTGCAGGCTTTCTGAGATGGATTTAAAAGCCAGTCCATTAGCCCAGTATTAATCTGCCACCCTTCTCTTGCCCTGCTGCAGTAATTCTAATCATAAACTGTGACTGAACTGGTAACATCCCTCTTCTGATGAGGCATTGCCTTAATAATAATGATTTTTATCTCTTTTAGGGGTGCTCGTGTTCCTATACTCAACCATCCAGTGGCTTTGTTATTACCATAAACATTGAGCAGTGCTATATTGGGAGTATTATGTAACAAGCACATTTTAATTTGTATGACAGTTATGGATGCTAGTGCCATGGTAGAAATGGACCCCCTCACTTCCACATTAAAAGCTCTGAGCATTGTCTTCTGCAGGAGGCTTATAAACAGAGATTCTCCTATCAGTTATTAAGGGTGTTGGCCACATAAATAACATAAACCTTGATATGGTATTTGAATCTACTTTGCTATTATTTGTGTACAGAATAACAAATTCTGACTGGAAGTTGGTAGCTATAGCTTCAGGACACTGTCTGGAGTCCAGGCTAGAAGAAGGGAGGGGAGCACAGAGGACTGTGAGTGTGGAAAGAAGACATCTTCTGAATATTCTTAGTTCATACTTTAGTAACCACAGAGAAACTGCTGTTGCCCCCAAATCTAGTGAATCTAAGTACATCTAAGTCAAACTCAATCTCTCTCTCTCTCTCTCTCTCTCTCTCTCTCTCTCTCTGTGTATGTCTGTGGGAGTGGGTATGTACCAAGTTTGTGCGTGTGGAGGAAGTCAGAGGTCAGCCTTGGTTGTCTTCCTTAGCTGACCTTGTTTATGAAGCAGGGTCTCTTGCTTTGCCTGGTGCTCACCAGTTTGGCTAAATTGGCCGCCCAGCAATCCACAGATCTGGAGTTACAAGTATGAACCTCCACCCACGATGTTTTAAAGCTCTTGAGTTCTGCGGGCTGACCTCAGAGCTTCATGCTTGTGCAGCAGGCACCCACTTCTCAGATCCTGAGTCTGCATTAAATGGAGAGAAATAAGTGATTTAGATCGATACTAACTGTGCCACTTTCACAAGATTTTGAAATGAATGGGGCAGGTGACTGCTGATGATTGCTTTTCTGTGGTTCAGAAGCTTCACTCTGAGCTGAGTATTTTCAGAGAGTGGGCTGGGCTGGGGAACATAGGAAAGAATTAGAAACTGGTATTCATACTTCCCAGGTTAGGTGACTTAGAAGTCAAGGAAACAGAGAGAAAGACTTGTGGTAACTGAAATATGACTCCCTCCTTATTTTCATACTTTTCCCTATTATGCACTTTAGTTTTGTTCTTGATATGGCAAAACTTATTAAAAATAACTCCATTCCCTATGAAGACAGATACTTGGAGAAGAAAGTAGCATTCAGAAAAGAAATGCCTAAACCAGCACCTAAACCAGAAAAGAAAGGAGAGGAAGAAATACGGAAAAAACAAAACAAAAATCTTGAAATACCAGCAAATAAAATGGGCCCAGAAACTCGTGTTCATAAACTCTGCCTGGTTTTATTTTTTTGTTTATTATTTTACTAAGGTTATAGAATCCTTGACATTAACCTTTGTATTCCTGGGTGGTGTCGAAGGGAATGGTGGGTGTGCGATTAATGACTTGAGGTAAAAGTCATCACTAGTGTCATGACAGATTTTCATGGCTGATTTCATGTTCTGACAATTACATAAATTAAGCCAGTAAAGCCTCCAAAGCTACCAATATTTGTCTGGATTTGCCATGAACATTACAATGTCATCAGCATACATGGTAATTTATACAGCCTTTGCTTAGAAGGAATCCTCCATCTCCTCTGAGGATCTGACAACAACAGCCAATGATGCTCACACAAGAGTAAACAGCTGAGGATCCAAAGTCCACCTCCACTCAGTAGCTTCCCAAAATAGATTGGTATGTGTAGAATATTTTTATGAATTATAAATAAAGATATAAATTGAAAATTCTCATTTTAAATGAAGATGTTTCAATAGAATATAGAATGTGTTTTATTCTATGAGTATACATTTGTGTTTGATAAAATCATAAATTGAATATATCAAATATTTAGAATGTCCACAACACCTTAAATAAACCATGGCTGTAATTTCGACGAGTAAAATTTAGTTTATTTAAATGACTAGTTTTGTTCCTATAATGTGGGAAGGATAATTGTGACAGGGCTGCCATCTTACAGGCCTACGTTTGAAATAAATCTAGGGGCTGGAGGTTTGAGGCAGTAGTGAAAAATGCACATTGCTCTTGCAGAGGATTCCCAACCTCCTGTAACTCCAGATTTAGGTGACCTAACACTGTCTGGCCTCTGTGGACACCTGCACTCATCTCTATATGCTACCTCCCATAATACATATAAATAAAATAAAACATATATAAAAGTATGCTAGGTATATGTACTGGCTCATTTTTATGTCAGCTTGATACAAATAAGGGCCATTTGGAAAGAACGGATTTTAATCAAGGAAATACTTAGGATTGGCCTGAAAAAACACTGTAGGGCATTTTCTTGATTGCTCATTAATGTGGGAGGGCCAAGCTCACTGGGAATGGTGCTATTTCTGAATAGGTGGTTCTGGGTGATACAAGAAAGTAGACTGAGAAAGCCACAGGTTCCTATCCTTAGCTCCTTCTCCAACTTCCATGGATGATAGACTATAAGATGAAATAAACAATTTCTTTTGTCATGGTGTTTTATCACAGTAATAGAATCCTAACTTAGACAGTAGCTTAATTAACCTGTGCCAAGTTGGCCATCAAAACTTGTATTGCTTGTTAGTGCCTGACCTGCCCCTGAGACCCACATTCTGTGCAGAGAACTTTCATGATTTGTGAATAGTAAAGATCTACTTACCAAGAATGAGTGAAATACCATGAGAGGAGTGGGTGCCAAGAGTGCATATCTGAATAACTTCCCAGAACGAATCATAGATGTATGAAGCAGCTATCTCTATTGGCTATGCTCAACCATAATGGCATTTTGATGTTGAAAAGCTATTTACACAGGATTTTTTTTTCTGTTTTGAACTTTACCTCCTAGATGAAGAAATGTTAATTTCTTCTTCTTTTTCTTTTAAAATTTTATGTGCATTGGTGTTTTGCCTGTGTGAGGTGTCAGATTCTTCTGCAACTGGAGTTAGACACTTGTGAATGGCCATGTGGGTGCTGGGAATTAACCCAGGTCCTCTTGAAGAGCAGCCACTACCTTTAACCATTAAGCCATCTCTCCAGACCTAAACATTAATTTTTAATTAGTGACATTCCATGAACTTTATGGACAATTCCCATCATTACATATTATAGGCTGTATTTTAGAGATAACAATGAACATCTAAATGAGGAGAACAAGACAGGGTTGGCCATAGGTCTGGGAAGCTGGTTTATGGCTTCCTAGGGCCTTCAGGATCAGTCACAGAGATGACCTCTTAGTCCATGAGCAGCTTCCTCGATAATTGCATCTTTGTGTGCTTGAGACATTGGGTATATACAAGATAGTTCATATGCACATTTGTTTTTGAGGGAGTATCTCTATTTGTAATCCAGAATAGTTGGGCTATCTTGTATCAGTCTAATCACTGGAAGCCTGTAGTCTAAGAAGATGAAGTTATGCTAGTATGGACCTTAGCAGATAGAAAAATTTGCAGGAACTTTGAATATCTACTTTTTGGAAGTCCTGTTTTTGTGGTAGAATCACTTTCATTGTACATTTTACATTTCTGCAGTTTCTGCAACTTTATAGCTATCTCAAAGCTGTGGTCTGTGGACATTCCCACCATTCATTCTTTTAGTATTTTTATTGGCTCCAAAGTAACTGATTGGTGTGCATTAAATTCATGCCAACTAGAAATATATAGTTGAATATGGACTGAGAAGTGTTTGATGACAGTAGTGGTTCCACAGACCAAACCATCAATGGACAATAGTCAGAGAAGAAGAAAGCAAGAAGACCTTTCTTCTCACTTTGTGCTTGGAGAGAAATTGTGGACCAGGTTGAAGAAACTTCCACCAGAAGACAGAAGATTCACGAGGTAGAGGATTCGGTTTTTGAAGTTTGGCAGATTGTAATAGGTAGGAATTTGAAGCAATATTCTAGAAAATGAAATTAAATGAAGGCAGGATCTAGAATTATAGGCGGGAATTTTCCACAGGCCTTTGCTTGAATAGTAAGTCTTTCTTCAAAGTGCGAGACTCTATTATGTTGGGCAGTGAGAAACCAATAGACAGTTCTAAATAGGAGATTCTGTAGGGCTCACACAGGGTGTAATATTTTGTGTTTTGAGAAATGACAGGGAATTGTCTTTTTCTAACAAAGGATTCATCTTAAAAACAAGCATTAAAAGGATCAGATTGATATGAAAACGTCTTGAGAAAATAAGACCCAACACTCTTTAAAGAGAATCAACAACATCCAGATTCTGGACTACCTAGTAATCATGTCTGGCATTCAGTAAAAATTGCCAGTCATGTGAAGAACCACTACATCAGAGAAAAGAAAATAGTAGAAACTTGTCTTGAAGTAGTAGAGAAAATTAACTTTCAGACAAGATGTTAAAACAATTACTAGAGTTCTTTCCAAAGATTTAAAGGGAAACAAACATTATGATGAGAGAAATGGAAGATATAATGTGATAACCATTCTAGGGCTAAAAGTACAATACAAATAAAGATTTAAAAAAATCCTGGGTGGCCTGAAGTGACAAGACAGTAGAATTTAAAGCATAAAATTTAGTCAAAATAATTACAACCTAACTCAAGACACAAAGAAAATATTGGGGTGGATTGACTGAGAATGGTTTCTTTAGGCTCATGTATTTGTTTGGAAAGGAACTGTTAGCATGTGTGGCCTTGTTGGAGGAGGAGTGTCATTTGGGGAAGGCGATGAGGCTTAAAATGCTGATGCCATTCCCAGTTAATGCTCTATTCTGTAGTTGTTATTTCAAGATATGGCTCTCAACTACTGCTCCAGCGCCATGCCTGAATGCCTGAGGCCAGGCTCCCTTCCATGATTCTCATGGACTCTATCCCTCTGAGCTGTAAGCTCCAATAAATTCTTTCTTCTATAAGTTGCTTTTGTTCATAGTGTTTTGGCATAAGAATAGAAAAGCAACGAAGACAAATGTGAAGCCAAGAAGGGTGGGAAGAAGAACCTTAGTTTTATCTTGTAGGACAATAAAAATATAGAAAAGAATATAAAATACTGAATTGATTTCAGGAAGTGGGCAGAAAATATTTAAGGAAATTTTAGCCCAAATCATCCTGCACTAGAAGACAACTATAAAACCACACCCCCAAGAAATTCAAGAAACAACAAGCAAAGTTGAAAATAAGGAACAAAATAATACTTTAAAAAACTTTATAATCACATTTCTGAAAAGTCTTGATAAAAGGAAAATCTTATAAATACTCATATTAGCACATCATATGAAGAAACATCTAGTAATGGCTGTCACTTTCCATGAGAAGTAGAACATACCAGAAACCTACGGGGGAAGAGTTTTAAGCTACCGAAAGGATACTCAATTTTCTCAATGTGAAGTTTTTATCATAAATGTGTGGATTTATGTATGTTTGCCTGCATGCATGTTGGGGTAATATATACATACCTTGTGCCCACGCAGGACATAGAGGGTCTCAGAATAGAGCTACAGGTAGTTGTGAACTGCCATGTGGATGCTGGAGATTGAGTCTGGTCCTCTGGAAGAGTACTCAGTGCTTGCAACTGCTGAACCATCTCCCCAACCCAGAAAATATATTTGTAAACTATAAAAACAGCTAAAAATTATTTTCAAATTACTAGATTAGAATTTTTGGCACAGCAAGTAGCAATACAGAAATGGTGGAAAGACATTATTTATGAAAATAAATACAATTTTTGTTGCTTTTAAATTATTCTAAAAGATAGCTCTGTGTTAAAGAAAAACATACAGCAACAATTAAACTTTGAGATTTACATACTACTTAGAAGAAGGACAAAGTATTTTAAAAATAAGAACTCAGGGGAAGTGTGTTAACCTCATGTGAAACATGGCATGTTTAATCTCCTAAAATGAGAAAGGATGAGAGAAAATGGGAAGAAGAGGAGAGGAGGATAGAAAGGCGAGGAAGGGGAAAAGGACAGAGCTAGACCACAGAGAGCTCATGGCAGAGGGGATGATATTAAAAATGTAAAAACTGCTCAGCAACCTCAAAACAAAGAAAAGAAAAGGTCATCCAGAGACTGCCTCACCTGGGCAATTCATCCCATATGCTGCCACCAAACCCAGTGATTATTGCTGATGCCAAGAAGTGCTTGCTGACAGAGCCTGATATAGCTGTCTCCTGAGGGGCTCTGCCAGAGCCCTACTGATACAGATGAGATGCTTGCAGCTAACCATCGGACTAAGCACGGGGACTCTACTGGAGGAGTTAAAGAAAGGACTAAAGGAGCTAAAGGGCTTTGCAACTCCATAGGAAGAACAACAGTACCAACCAACAGGACTCCCTCCTGCCCCCAGAGCTCCCAGGGACTAAACCATCAACCAAAGAGTACACATGGAGTGACCCATGGCTCCAGCTGCATGCGTAGCAGAGAATGACATTGTCTGACATCAATAGGAGGAGAATTCCTTGGTCCTGTGAAGGCTGCCCCCCCCCCAGTGCAAGGGAATGCCAGGGTGTTAAGGTGAGAGTGGGAGCATTTTTATCGAACAGGGGGAAGTGGAGGGTAGATGGGAGAGTGGGGAAAAGGGATACCATTTGAAATGTAAATACATAAAACATTCTATAAAAATGAAAAAAAAACTAAAAGTCTTGATAGGAAGGGAAAAACAGACAGATAGAGAGCTCAAAAGTCTAATCAGAAAAAATAAAAAGTGAATTTACCAGGAAAAAGGAGTTCACTGACGTGTGTGTGTGTGTGTGTGTGTGTGTGTGTGTGTATGATTATATGTGTGTATATGTGTGTATATGTGTGTATATGTGTGTGTATGTGTATATGTGTGTATGCACGTGTGTGTGTATGTGTGTGTATGAGTATGTGTGTATGTGAATATGTGTGTGTGTGTGTGAGTGAGTATGTGGGTATGTGTATGTACATGTGTGTATGTGTATGTGTGTGTGTGAGCATGTGTGTGTATGTGTATGTGTGTGTGTGAGCATGTGTGTGTATGTGTATGTGTGTTTGTGTGAGTGTGTGTTTGTGTGAGTGTGTGTACATGTGTGTGTATGTGTGTATGTGCATGTGTGTATGTGTATGTGTGTGCAAGAGTATGTATGTGTATGTGTATGTGTGTTTGTGTGTGTGCATGTGTGTGCATGTGTGTATATGAGTGTGCATGTGTGTGCATGTGCGTGTGTGCGTGAGTGTGTGTGTGTGTGTGAGTGTTCTAAAAGAAAGAAAACAGAGTTTAAAAACTGGCAAATGGTAAATCTGAATGGAATTTTAAAAAAGACTAGCAAATAAAAACTCCGATATCACAGGGAATAGTTGGGAACTACATAGTAAGATGGTAGATTTAAAACCAATTATCATGATGACAATCTCTCATCCACTGTCTTAAAAATATTTATCAGAAAGGAAAGAAAAACAGAACTACTCATAGCTGAAGAGTGAAGGGCCGAGGAGACGCATGGCTAGTATCAGAGAGCAGGTGCCTCTCAGCCCAGAGAAAGCAGCCACGCAGTGAAAATGTCTACGGAGGTGAGGAGGGTCTTTCATATAATATCCATCAGAGCTCCAAAACACACCAAGCAAAAACATGACAGAACTGAAAGGAATAATTAGCAAATTATAAATTATAATAAATTATAAGTTCAGTACTTCCCTTCACAATGAATAGAACAGCAAAATCAATAACAGTATAGAAGACTTTAGCCAGTTTCACCTAACTGGTTTTATTGAACACTATCCCAGTTCTAACTGACAACACACTCTTTTCAAGCACAAATGAAGTTACTAATACACAAAATTTCATACAGCAAATCTCAATTTTCCATAAAGAAAACTCACAACTTGAATGACTTTGTAGGAAAAGTCCACCAAATGTCAGATAAAGAAAAACAGTATTTTGTCAACTCTTTCAGAAAATAGAAGTTTATTCACCACTACTCTGTGATGTTTCCAGTCTCCTCTTTGTATGCAAACTAAAAATATGGATGATGAAAAGCAAAGTTAACAGTAAGTATCCCCGACAAATATAGGCACAAACATTCTCGGCAAAACGAAGGCAAAGCAATGCTTGCAATGTAGAGAACAATGATAAGCCATGAGGAAGCAGAATTCACCTCAGTGGAACAGCACCCGTCCCGTATTTTAGAACCTACTAATACCATTGGTGAGATTAATAGAGCAAAGGAGAAAACACACATTATTATCTCAGTAGATAGTAGAAAATACCTTGATATAATTTAACCACTCATGGTGACTCTTTCAATTTAGGAACTATAAAAAACTTCTTCAAGATGGTAAAAAACAACCCATAAAACCCATTACTAACACAATGCTTAAGAGAAAATGTTTTCATTTGTAAAACAGGAGCATGGTGAAGCACCTGATTTTACCATGATTACACGAGTGGATATGGGCAGTGTATTAAAATTTAAAAAGTAATGAAAAATCTTATGGTTACAAAATAAAAAATTAGAAGATATTAAAATATCAATTTAAAAGTTGATATAATGAATATGGTACCAGAATATGGAACAAATTAAAAATGCCAGTTTTGTTTTTATATACCAGCAATAGAAAACTAAAAATAACAATTAAAATATAATGAAAATAGCACCAACATAAATTGTGGATCATTTTTTAAACAATATATCAAAAATGAGAACAAGAGAAGAGTGTCCAGAATTACTACCACTGTTCAATATTTTGCTAGGGATTTAGTCAGATCAGTTGGGCAGGAGAAAAAAGACAACTAAATTGGAAAGAAAATAAATATACAATGTACTCCACCAACTACCGAAGAAGCATTAGAATAAATAACAATTGTTAGCAAAGTTTCAGGGAATGTGCTGTATACACAAAAGTCAGTCATGCTTCTGCACATTAGTAATAAACAATGAGTCATCATAAAGAAATAATTCAATTTACAAAATAAAGAAAAAGAATAAAATGCTTAGCCACATATTTATCTAGGTTTGGGCAAGGTTTTCATGTTGAAAACTCCTAAATAATAACAAGATAAAAAGATTAAGTCATATCAAGTGGAAAGGTATCTTTTGATAGGTTTGTAGCAAGGCTTCCCTGAGCAACCTTTAGAATCATTTTAATTTCTATCAAAATCTCATTTTTAAATTTAGAAATAGAAAAGATAATCTTACATTTTGTTTGAAAATATCATGTTCTCATTAATTTTTGGATGCCCAAACACCCGCACCTCTCACACTCTGAAACACTATTCTGGGTTGTGACATTGATTACATAATGCAGATTAGACCCGGGAAGCAGAAAACAGAAGTAATATAAATGTCTCAAAAGCTTCATCAAGCTTGACGGCACCCACCTGTGATGAAAGGTTATGAGACTTTTGCATCTGGGAAATGTTGAAGACTCCCATTCAAGGTGCATGAGGAGTCAGCAATGCACACACCCTTTGAGGCAGGTGAGTGAATCTCCAGCATGTTTCCTTGCAGCACGCATGTAAACGTGTTTGTTTCACCATCCCATGTTTGGATTCTGTGATTTGTGGTCTTAGATCACAAAAGAAGAAATGTTTCACAAAGGGAACTCAACACTAATTCCATGGACTTAAGATTGACATATTTGGGATACTCAAGCCAATTATCTACTAGTCAAAAAAGATTGTCAATATGTTAACAGGGAATGGGTCCTGACTAATATATACAATGTTGGCACCCACTGATTATGCTTCTCAGCAATTTGGTGTGTGTGTATGTGTGTGTGCGTGTGTGTGTGTGTAAATGCAAGTGTTACATTTGTGCAGAGGCCAGGAACATCCACACATATTGTACCTTTCTGTTTCTTTTTTGAGACAAGGTCTCTCACTGGTGGCACTCAGCATCCAGAAAAGGCATACTGGTCAGTGATCCTCAGGGATCCTTTCTCTTCTGCCTCTCCAGTTTGGGAATTACAAGTTCATGGTATCAGTGTAGTTTTTCTTTCTTTCTTTCTTTCTTTCTTTCTTTCTTTCTTTCTTTCTTTCTTTCTTTCTTTCTTTCTTTTTTTTTTTAAAATGTGGATTATGGGGATCCAACTTAGCTCTTCAAACTTGTAAGGAAAGAATTTCATCAGTTCTTCCTTCCAAAGGTACTTCAACTCCTTGTGGTGTTCCGAAATGCAGTGTGGGATGTACCATTAGTCTTAAAGAAAGTGAGTGACTATTGGTCCAATTCAATCCTGCCCTATTGAGCAATTCTAAGCTGCTAGGAAAGTTTGCTACTGACTAGTTCCTAAATGAAACAGGCATGAAGTAAAGTGATAATTATAAAATATGCAAATTTACCAAGATAAGATCATAACAGAAAGAGCAGATTCAGATAAGGAAGTCAGAAGGGACACCAGGTTGTAAAACCTAATATGAGATTTGGATGATGTGTTTGAGTTTGTAGGAGGGAGTGTAGAAGAAAGAGCGTTCTTTGCAGTGTGAATGAAATGCTCTGTGAACTTGATTGACCTCTCATGTGCCTGTAATTGTGTGTTCGAGAAGAGGACAAAGACTCAGGCATGCAGTCCTCATGCATGATGCTAGGGATTGTGTGTGTATTTTATTAGTTGTGGGAGATAACGAGAGTCTTAGAGTAAAAGGATGACATATTAGCTATTTTCTGCCACTGTAACCCTGACAAGAAGCAATTTAAGAAAGGACAAGTTTATTCTGTATTACAGTTAGGAGAGAGCCCATAACAGCAGGGGGAGGCATAGATGCAGGGACATGAGGTGGCAGATCCCTCTGCACCCACAGTTTCTATGGCTTTTCCTTTGTATTCAGTTCAGAAACCTTGTCCATTAGACCGTGCTATTGACATTTAGAGTGTGTCTTCTCTACTCTGTAAAGCCCTCCCTGGAAAGATCCTTACAGACACATACAGGTATGTTTCTTAGATTGAGTTGAATTGTATAGGATTAACTATCATAGATGGCCTGAAGGAATTTAAATTCCATGACATATTTTGTTGCTAAGAAGAGACAGATATTGGTTGTATTAGAAGTTATAGTAAGAGAAAGAAGATCAGTTATGGGATTATTTCAATAACCAAAGTGAGATCTCGTTGATTTCAGCTAGGGCAATGGAGGACATTGTGTGAAAAGACAAGCATGATTTGTGGAGACCTCAAGTTCTTGTTCATTTCCACAGAATCAGTGGGTGATTGCTCACTTCTGTCACTGGCATTTGTATCTGAATTTTAGTGACAGCTAGAATCTCACGTTCTTGTTTCTTCCTTTCTATATTTACTTATTTTTTTACTTTTGAGGTTATAATTTAATTACATCATTTCCCCTTTCATTTTCTCCCATCCAACCCTCCCATATAAGCTTCCCTACTTTCTTTCAAATTCATAGCCCTTTCCAATTAATTGTTGTTATATACATAGATTATTTAGAGAGAAATATTTTTTCTTTTATTTATTCATTTTACATCCTGATCGCAGCCCCCCTTCTGGTTACTCCCTTCCACAATCCCCTCTTCTCTTCTCTTCTCTTCTCTTCTCTTCTCTTCTCTTCTCTTCTCTTCTCTTCTCTTCTCTTCTCTTCTCTTCTCTTCTCTTCTCTTCTCTTCTGAGAGAGTGGAAGCCCTCCTGCCCATCTGTCCTGCCCTGAAACATCAAGTCTGTGGAGAGCTAGGCACATCCTCTCCTATTGAGGTCAGACTAGGCAGCCCAACCAGAAGAATATATCCAGGACTGGCAGCAGTTTTTGGGATAGCCTCTGCCCCAATTGTTCAGGACCCTCATGAAGACCAAGCTGCACATCTGCTACATATGTATGTGTGAGGGGTTGGTCCAGCCTGTTTATGCTCTTTGGTTGGTGATTCAGTCTCTGATAACTTCTAAAGGTCCAGGTCCAGGTTAGTTGACTCTGTTGGTTTTTCTTTGGGAGTTTCTATCTCCTTTGGAGTCCACAACCCTTCCCTCAACTCTTTCACAAGAGTCCTTAAGCACCATCTATTGGCTCTTGGTGTCTCTGTCTGCAGCTGCTGGTTGGCACCTCTCAGAGGACAACCTGTCTGCAAGCATAACAGAGTGTCATCAATAGTGTCTGGGATTGGTGCTTGCCCAATAATTGTAAATAGTAGGGCAGATAAATAATTGTATCTAGTAGGGCTGGTTATTCCTTGGGCATTTCCTCGGTCTCCGCTTCATCCTCCATCCTGGCATTTCTTATAGACAGGATATATTTTTGGGGAGGAAGTTTTGTGAATGGATTGGTGTTCCACTGGTTGAAGATCCATTGTGGTTCCTGCCTTGATATAGAGCATAGCCTCTCCAGGATCCACATGCCTAATGCTGGATCCATATGTCATAGCTAATATGACACCCATAGGTTCTTGTGTGCCTCCCCTATCCCAGGTCTCTGGCACATCCTCAAGATGCCCCCTCCATCTCACCCCTGCCAGTTGAAGATTTCCATTCATTCTCATGGCAATCTGGCCATCTCTCCTATCCCTTTTCACACCTGATCCTGAACCACCCCCATTTCCCTCCCCATCCATTCTCTCATCCATTTCCCTCCTGCATCTTCCTCCTAAGAGTGTTTTATTCCCCATTCTAAGTGAGATTCAAGTATTCTTGCTTGGGCTTTCCTTCTTGTCTACCTTCTTTGGGTCTGTGGAGTACTGGAGGGTATTCTGTGTTTTGTGGCTAATATCCACTTAGAAGTGAGTACATAATATGCATGATTTTTGATCTGGGTTACCTCACTCATTATGATATTCATTAGTTCTATCCATTTGCCTGCAACATTCATATGTCTTTGTTTTAAATGACTGAATAGTATTCCATTGTGTAGATGCATGGGATTTTCTTTACCCATTTTTTCAGTAGATGAACATATACGTTGTTTCCAGTTCCTGGCTATTACGAATACAGCTCCTATGAACACAGTTGAGCAAGTGTCTCTGTGGTATAGTGGGGCATCTTTTGGGTATATGCCCAGGAATGGTATAACTAGTTCCTGAATTAGAACTTTTCTAGTTTTCTGAGAAACGACCAAATTGATTTCCACAGTGGTGGTAAAAGTTTGCACTCCCACCAGCAATGCAGGAATGCTCGCCAGCATATGCTGTACTTGAGTTTTTTTCTTTTTTCTTTTTTCTTTTTATCTAAGCCATTATGACCTGTGCAAGATGGAATCTCAGAATTGCTTTGATTTGCATTTCCCTGATAGCTAAGGACTTTGAGCATTTCTTTAAGTGCTTCTTGTCCATCTGAAATTCCACTGTTCAGAATTCTTTGTTTAGTTCTGTACCTGATTTTAAAATTGGGTTATTCGGGTTGGTGTGTAATTTCTTGAGTTGTTCATAAATTTTAGATGTTAGTCCTCTTTCAGATGTAGGATTGGTGAAGCTCCTTCCCAAATCTGTAGACCTCCAAATTGTCTTATTGACAGTGTCCTTTGTCTTACAGAAGTTTTTCAGTTCCATGAGGTCCTATTTATTAATTCTTGATCTTAGAGCCCGAGTCATTGGTGTTCTGTTCAGGATATTGTCTCCTGTACCAATGTGCTCAAGAGTGTTTCCTACTTTCTCTTCTATCAGATTTAGTGTATCTAGTTTTACATTGAGGTCTTTGATCCACTTGGACTTGAGTTTTATGCAGGATGATAGATATGGATTTATTTGCATTCTTCTACATGCAGACATCCACTTAGACCAGCACAATTTGTTGAAGATGTTTTCTGTTTTCCATTGTATGGTTTTGCCTTCTTTGTCAGAAATCAAGTGTCCATAGGTGTGATTATTTCAGGGTCTTTGATTCAATTCCATTGATCAATGTGTCTGTTCCTATATCAACTCCAGGCTGGTTTTATAAGTATTGCTCTGTAGTACAGCTTGACGTTAGGGACGGTGATACCTCCACAAGTTCTTATATTGTTCAGGATTGTTTTTAGTTATGTTGGTTTTTTTGTTTTTCCATATGAAGTTGAGCATTGCTCTTTCCAGGTCTGTAAAGACCTTGAATTTTGGTGGGAATTGGGTTGAATCCACAAGTTGCTTTTGGTAAGATGACCATTCTTCTATCTGTTGAGGCTTGCTTTGTGGCTATGTCATCAGTTTTGGAGAAGGATCCACGAGGTGCTAAGAAGAAGGTATATCTTTTGTCTTTGAGTGAAATATTCTATAGATGTCTGCTAGGTCCATTTGATTCATAATGATAGTTAGTTTCATTATTTCTCTGTTTAGTTTTTGTCTGAAAGACCGGTCAATTTGTAAGAGTGGGGTGCTGTAGTTTTCTGTTATTAATGTATGGGGATCAATGTATGATTTAAGTTTTGGCAGTGTTTCCTTACAAATGTAGGTGCCCTTGTGTTTGAGGCATAGATGTTAAGAGTTGATATTATCTTAGTATATTTTTTCTTTGATGAGTATGAAGTGTCCTTCCCTGTTTATTTTGATTGATTTTGGTTGGAAGTCAAATAAATGGCTATTTCAGTTTGCTTCTTGTGTCCATTTGCTTGGCAAACTTGTTTCCAGCCCTTTGCTCTGGGGTAATGTCTGTTTATTGCTGAGGTGAACATTTTGTATGCAGCAGAATGATGGATCCTGTTTTCACATCTATTCTATTAGCTTATGTCTTTTTATTCAGTAATTGAGTCTACTGATATTGGGAGATATTAATGACCAGTAATTGTAATTTCCTGTGATTTTGATATTGATGATGATGATGGTGTGTGTGTGTGTGTGTGTGTGTGTGTGTGTGTGTGTGTGTGCTTCCCTTGTTTTTGTGAGTATGGAGTCACTTATTTCTTCTGATCTGGAATGTAGATTTCTTCATTGGGTTGGTGTTTTTCTTTTACTATTTTTTAGTATTTGTTTAAATTTGCATTTGTCTTGGAATATCTTGTTTTCTCCCTCGATTGTGACTGAGAGTTTTGTTGGGTATAGTAGTCTAGATTGGTACCTGTGATCCTTTAGAGGTTGCAAGATATCTGTCCAGGCTCTTCTAGCTTTCAGGGTCTCTGTTAAGAAGTCAGGTTAATTCTGATAGGTTTGGCTTTGGATGTTACTTGGCCTTTCCTCCTTGCTTCTTTTAATATTCTATTTTTGATTGCTGTTTTGTAAATTTTGTGTTTTGATTATTATGTGGTGGGAGGATTTTCCTTTTTGGTCCAGTCTAATTGGTGTTCTATTTCTTCAAATTGGGTATGTTTTCCTCTATAATCTTGTTGAAAATATTTTCTGGTCTTTGAACTAGAACTCTTCACCTTCTTCTATTCCTCAATTCTTGGTTAGGTCTTTTCATGGTATTCCAGATTTCCTGGATGTTTTGTGTCAGGAATTTATTAAATTTAACATTTTCTTTTACTTATGTATCATTTTCTTCTATTGTATCTTCTACAGCTGAGAATCTCTTTTCCATCTCCTATATTCTGTTGGTGATGCTTGCATCTGTTGTTCCTGTTCTCTTCCCTAGGTTTTCCACCTCCACGATTTCTTCAGTTTGTGTTTTCTTTATTGCTTCTATTTTCCTTTTATGGTCTTGGATTTTTTTATTTCCTTCAGCTGTTTAATTGTATTTTCCAGTATTTCTTTAAGGGATTTATTTGTTTCCTCTTTAAGTGCCTCTTACCTGTTTGATTGTGTTTTCCTGTATTTCTTTAAGGGATTTATTAATTTTCTCTTTAAAGGCCTCTATCACGTTTATAAGATTTGATTTAGTTGTGCTAGATTATCCAGGGTTAACCATAGTGGGGCAGCTGTGCTTTGTCATATTTCCCTGGCTTTTGTTGATTTTGTTTTGTGGAGAGGGCTCAACAGTTAAAAGAACTCACTGTACTTCCAAAGGACCCACATTCAGCTCCTAGCACTCCCATTAGTGATCTCACAACTGCCTATGACTCCAGCTCCTGGAAACCCTGTATCTTTGACCTCCACAGACACAAGCACTCAAGTGCCCATGCCCACATACAGACACCTACATCTACACATAATTTTAAATAAATATAACAAATAAAAAAGATTATATCATCACAAAATATAAATAACATTACAATAATACAAATACTGGAACATAAAAACATCAAACATATAAATACTTAAAATTATTGTGTTACAAGTAAAAATATAAAACCTCATTATGTCCTAATTATGAGTTCTTTGGAAGCATAGGAAGGTTTTTGACTTTTCTATCTCTGTATCCCAATTGTGTCAGGCGGTATGAGCAGGGCATCTTCCTCTTCAGCTGTGAGTAAAGAGAAAGCACAGCTATTATTAAACCCAACCTCAGAAATATGTCTTCTCCAGACCAGTTGCCTTTGAGCAATCAAGAAACATGTTGACCTACATTTTCTTGCTTCTCACTTTGTGATTGTCATACAGACAATGTGTCCTTCCACAGGGCAGACAAACTGCAAAGAAGACTTCCTCCTCATGCGCTGACACCTGATGGGTACAAAGCATTTAAAATTAAATGGCTGTTGTGAAAGAAAAGATTCCAAATTAAAACCCACATTGAGCATAGATTTAGATAGTAACCTACACTGATTTGTACTTTATAGTATGTGTCGTGACGACTGTAACCAATGTTTCTTGGTTTTATTTAACAGGATAGCAGATTCTCATGTGTGAGAATTTATTTTGCATCTCTCTCCAGGGCACAGTTGCTTTCCTCTCGAAACTAAATTCAGGTGTACCCTGGGATTTCTTTGACTTAAAAGGCTCCAGTGTGTTTAAAATTTTTATAGCTTCTGCTAGAATTTTAGGATTCTCTGAGATGTAAGTCTCTGATTCTGGTCTTCGTGTCTGTGAGTTTTTTCCCTGTTAGAAGAACAGCACCCAGTCTCAGACTGCCCTTCAGTGACAGGTCTGCACTGAGGAGTAACGATAATGTTTAAGAAATACAGGCTTCTGTAGATGAAATACACTTTTTTGCTTCAGACAGTGGTGACTGAGGTGACACTTTCTGGTTATAAAAATTGAATCAAACATATTTATCAAGATAGTTTTTCATTTTCCTTTGTGAATGCTTTCCATATGTTTCACAGAACAAGCACATGCATAACTTCTTAGAACATCTTACAGTTACAATTGGGTGAACATGATATAGTTGGAGTTTCGTAACAGTTAATTTACCAGTGTTGGCAGAAAGGACCCCCCCAAACTATTTGTCATATTTAATAATAGTAGTGTATTAACAGACTAAAGTCTTCTAGATAATTTAATCCTCTCCTATCCTCGACAGAAATTCTGTCTTTCCATGGCAATGCTGTTATTTGGTGTTAAGAGCAAACTATTTAATGACTTCCTGAAGTGTGAGGCACCAATTGTGGGTCTTGCCCATGCGTTTCGAGTCATCACTGCTGGTATTTTCTGCATGAGTCCCATGCTTTATTTCACTTGCGCCAGACAAGGCTGTGTTTCTTTACATCCCGAAAACCAAGAGGTTTTATTTTTCTTTGTTTGCTTTGTTTTGGTTGGTTGTTGTTATTTAGCAAAGCGTGATGCATACGAGCTGGAGGTTATAGGCATCTGTCAGGTATTAAGTCCAGCTGGTGGCTGTCCCAACTTCCATATCTAATTGATATACACGAGTGGTAATTTACTAAAGATTCTGAGCACTGTCCACCTTGAATAGGCTTACAGTAAAATATTTTGAAAATATTTTGTTTATAGTTTACATGTTTTCTTCAGGATGGAGGAAATATTTTTCCTAGTCTGAAAGAACTGAGGTATTTTAAAGAGTGAAATATTTGGAGGGGGTTGTTTACTATGAGTATCAGCATCAATTAATTTTTTGATGGACATATCGGTCATAAGATAAAGAAAATTGTATGTGAGTAGTTTTTAAATGTCCAAATATATGGAAACAAGAAAATAAGTACCTAAAAAGAAAGGTAGATCTTTAATGAGAATAAACCAAAGGAGAAATAAAAATCACATTTCAATCCTTCTGTTCACAGCCCAGTTGTCTTCAGTGCTGGGTTAACAAAGTCTGATTTGTTTTGTTTTTAATAAAATGTCTGTACTGAACCTGTAAAATAGTTTAGATCATTAAATAGCATTATCATACTTAATAACATCATCAAATATTTATTGAGTTTCTTGCATAATTCTTGGCATATGGGAACCATTAAACAAATGATTCTTGAATTCATTAAATTATATTGAATAAAATTAATTTTTAATATGGAAAGATAGCACTGAGCTATGTTCAGAGCAAAGTGCAAACAATGCATCTAAAATTAAAAATCTGCCACGTCTGCCTGTTTACTCTAGACTACATTCTATTCTAAACAGTTCTGTTTTGGATTCAAATGCTGTCCATTTTTATTCTTAACTCAGACTTTAAAGAAAGGCATAAAAACTGTAGCCCTGTTAAGCCTAATACTCATTATGTAGCCTAGATTAGCCTTAAATACATGACATTCCACCTGCTTCAACCTTCCCTGGGCAACCATGCTTGGCTTTATTCAGTCTCCCCAAGTCAACTTAACTTACGCCTGAGTAGAATAAAGTCAGGAGCTTGAGTTAGGGCCTCCTGAGGGTATGGGCACAGAGACAGCCTCAGTACTGGGAAGAGTTTGAGAAGACTCAAGGGAAAGGGCCATTTAAACATTTGATATGCTTTTCTCTTCCAAGGAATCTTCCTGATTGTCTTCAATAGAACTGAGAACCGCTGTTTAGTGTGGTGGAGCAAGCATCAAGGAACAAATCAACTGGAGTCATTTTATCTGGTATAGGTTTCTTCTACTGGGTCATCATGTACCTTAAATATAGTTAGGCTCAAATGGCTAAAAAGAAATATTTTCCACAGATATCTTGAAATCAATTTAACCATGGAAGCCTTCCTTCTCTACCTCTAATTAAGACCCATTAGTATGCCAAGGATACACTATTCTTTTCAGTAGATTTTGGGCAACATTATCAGAAGTTGCTGTAAGTAATTTATACTGGTCATGAAATCAAGGTGCATACAAAGAAAACAGATTTGGAATGTTACGAAGAGAAGGAGAGAGAGAGAGAGAGAGAGAGAGAGAGAGAGAGAGAGAGAGAGAGAGAATGGGTGATCATGACCTCCTTCATAATGTAGCACAGTGGTGGCCAGCCACTTCATAACTCCTGATGAGTAGCACATGCCAATATTAGGGATTACTCTGCAGAGATGATTTTCTGTGGTGATTCAGAAATAAAATGCATCTGAGGCAAGGAGGCTGAAAGTATTAAGATAATTTAATTTGAACATAAATGGAATCTATGTGAGATAAAAATCAATGAAGAAAAAAGGCTCATTGTGGAATGGTGGAAAATGGTGGAACAGCCCTTGAAAGTCTGAGCCCCTCTTATTCCACCTCTAAAGCTCCTCACTTAAGATAAAGCACACTTGATTACTTTGTTGATAAGCTTTCCAATTTTTCTAAGAATTATGTCATAAAATTCTATATCATGCCATTTAAAATTTGAGCATGTTTCTTCATGCCTGGAAAGATTATGCAGCTTGTAGAATTTTGCCATCTCCCATCTAAATTCTTTAAGTCTTTCTTTTTTCCAGGAAGCGGGATTTAAGCTGTACTCAGAAGTTCAGCTCCTGTCAGCAATATCTTCCTCATTTTTGATTGCATCGTCTTCAGAGCTTTCTACACTGGACAAGGAGAAACTCCACATAAGTGCTGATTTACTCAGAAGAGAACAAAAGAGGGTTTTCTGTAATGTCTTGGAGAAGGAGCTATGATAAGCACAAAGGTAATCTGTGTGGCTAGTTAGGGATGGATAACTGCCTCAGTAGAGAGAGTCAGGTAGCATGTGGATTTTTCTATTCTCTTTCAAGTCAAGTAGCTAGTTAGAAAAGAGGGTCTTTATTAGCATCGGGTGCTTCTTTAAGGATAGGAAAAGCAGCTTGGGAAGCAGGTGCCTGTGCTCAGAAGGGATTCTGGATTGTGACTTTGCTTCCTGAGTGCTTTTGAACACACATAAAGAATGTATTCATCTACCTTCAGTTCAATAATTAATGTGGCTGTCCCTCCAGCTACTGTTAGAATAACAAATACAGGCGACTCCAGACTCTAAAGGAATTTCATTGAAGAAGCTTTATCTCATGTGTATTTTGGCCTTCGTGAGTATATCATTATAAATTTCATAGTGGAACAAAGCAGAGAGACTCTTTTAATTTATGGAAATGTCTGTGACCTCTACAAAACAAGAAATAATAGACAGTTGAGTAGACTATCTTATTGTACTTTTATTTTTCACCAGAGAGCAAAGCAGGACAGTAATGATTGTTACAGTGCTGTGGAACAAGCTCCAATTGTAAGGCAGGTGCTTAGGACTTATTATGGGCGATCCCTTTTCTTTCAAAACTCTGGTTACTCTATGAAGAGCTTGCTCCCTATGAGAGGGAGTTAAGTCCAGAGTATCACCTGAATTCAAAATAAACTGAAATTGAAGCATGAGAGAAGAACACAGACACACAGATTGACACATGTACAGATACAGACTTGGGCACTCCTGAACACACACGTATACATACACAGTCACATGTATAGCTATCCATATGCATAAAGTTTGTCAGTGTTTTAGAGAACATTCTTATATTTTTGGTTGTGAGCCTAGCCTTTAACAGCTGAGCCATCTCTCCAGCCCTTAGAGAACGTTCTTTTGCATGAATTTCACTTTTATTTCCTGAAATGGCCAGGTGAAATGTTTCTCTGTTCTAACTATCCTTAAGCCAAGGCCTAAAATCTAGCCACTGTACAATGTAATCTTCCAAGCTGACTGATTCAATCTGGCTTCTTTTAGCTTACCACTGAATTTCTCTGCTTGGCCTCATACTAATTTTGGTAATATGTTCTAATCTCTTGGCTTCTTCTTATTCTCTCTCTTTTTCTGCCTTCACTTGTGTCTACTTTGTTCTCATTTCCACCTGTCTTTGTAAAACTCTCCTGATAAAACTAACACACACACACACACACACACACACACACACACACACACACACACTTTCTCTCCCTGTGCTATCCTCTTTCCTTGCTTTCCTCTGTTGTTAGCATGAGCTAGATGTATCCTATCTTTGACTCATTCTGTTAAATCTTTCACTATGTCCTTTAATTAGATGTCACTGTCAAATATGGCTGCTTCCTTCTACAAACTAATTTTATCTTCATTGTTTGGGATTAAAGGTGTGTGTGAAAGGCATATCTCTATTCTAGCCAGAGGGATTAGAGGTGTGTCATTCTAGCTGGATCACTCAGACCTAGAAGGTTTTGGATTTGATCACTTGCCAGAGCAGCCATGATGCTAGATTAAAATTCTTCTATACGGTTGTGGCTGCCATCATCGAGGACAGTGCTTCTGTCTGTTTTATTTTTGTGTAGTTCAGCTTCTGTTCAGGATCAATGGCTGTTCATTAACTAAAGTCTCAAGTGTGCATATATATATATATATATATATATATATATATATATATATATATATATGATTTTGTAGGAAATAGATATCTCAATAGCACATGGAATATACAAATTTCTACCACCCATCATTTTTTTCTGCCTGCTAATTAAACTCAGTTTTTATTAAGAAAATTTACATCGACTCTGTCATTTATTTTTTATTTTTTGTTATTTTTACTGGATTTTTAAATTTACATTTCAAATGTTATCCTGGTTTCTAGTTCATAAACCCCCCTATCACATTACCCCTTCCCCCTGCTTCTATGAGGGTGTTTTTCCAACCACACACCCACCCATTCCGGCCTCCCCATCCTGATATTCCCCTATATTGGGGCATCAAGTCTTGGAAGGACCAATGGCTTCTCTTTTCTTGATGCCCAACAAGGCCATCCTCTGCTATATATGCAGCTGAAGCCATGGGTCTGACCATGTGTACTCTTTGGATGGTGGTTTAGTCCCTGGGAGCTCTGGTTAGTTGGTATTGTTGTTCTTATGGGGTTGCAAACTCCTTCAGCTCCTTCAATCCTTTCTCTAACTCCTCCATTGGAGATCCCATTCTCAGTTCAAAACTTGGCTGAAAGCATCTGCCTCTGTTTTTGTCATGCTCTGGCAGAACCTCTCAGGAGACATCCATATCAGGATCCTGTCACCATGCACTTCTTGGCATCAGCAATATTGTCTGGGTTTGGTGGCTGCATATGGGCTGGATCCCCAGGTAGGGCAGTATCTGGATGGCTTTTCCTTCAGCCTCTGCTCCAAACTTTGTCTCCATATTTCCTCCCATGAATATATTTGTTCCCTTTTAAGAAGGACTGAAGTATCTGCACTTTGGTCGACCTTCTTCTTGAGCTTCTTGTGGTCTGTGGATTGTATCTTAGGTAAGCTTTTGGGCTAATCCACTTACAAATGAGTGTATATCATGTGTGTACTTTTGTGATTGGGTTACCTCACTTTTTAGTTCCATCAATTTGCCTAAAAATTTCATGAAGTCATTGTTTTAAATAGCTGAATAGTACTCCACTGTGTAAAGGTACCATATTTTCTGTATTCATTCCTCTGTTGAGGGACATCAGGGATGTCTCCAGATTCTGGCTATTATAAATAAATAAGGCTGCTATGAACATAGTGAAGCATGTGTCCTTGTTATATGCTGAAGCAACTTTTGGGTATATGATCAGGAGTGGTATAGCTAGGTCCTCAGAAAATACTATGTCCAATTTTCTGAGGAACCTCCAGACTGATTTCCAGAATGGCTGTGCCAGTCTGCAATCCCACCAACAATGGAGGAGTGTTCCTCTTTCTCCACATCCTATCCAGCATCTGCTGTCACCTGAGTTTTTTATCTTAGCCATTCTGACTGGTGTGAAGTGGAATCCTAGGGTTGTTTTGATTTTCATTTCCCTGATGACTAAGGATGTTGAACATTTCTTTAGGTGCTTCTTTCTTGGCCGTTTGATATTGCTCAGTTGAGAATTCTTTGTTTAGCTCTGTAACCCATTTTTAATAGGGTTATTTGATTCTCTGGAGTCTAACTTCTTGAGTTCTTTGTATATATCAGATATTGGCACTCTATCAAATAAACGATTGATAAAGATCTTTTCCCAATTTGTTGGTTAACATTTTGTCCTAATGACAGTGTCCTCTGCCTTACAGAAGTTTGCAATTTTATGAAGTCCCATTTGTTGATTCTTGATCTTAGAACATAAGACATTGGTGTTCTGTTCAGGAAATTTTTCTCTGTTACCAGGTGTTTGAGGTTCTTCCCCAATTTTTCTTCTATTAGTTTGAGTGTATCTTGTTTTATGTGGAGGTTCTTGATCCACTTGGGACTTAAGCTTTGTATAGGGAAATAAGAATGGATTAATTTGCATTCTTCTCCATGCTGACCTGCAGTTGAACCAGCGTGATCTGTTGAAAATGCTATCTTTTTTCCACAGGAGGGTTTTAGCTCCATTGTCAAAGATCAAGTGACCATAGGTGTGTGGGTTCATTTCTGTGTCTTCAATTCTATTCCATTGATCTATCTGCCTGTCTCTGTACTAATACCATACAGTTTTTTATGACTATTGTTCTGTAATACAGCTTGAGGTCAGGGATGGTGATTCCCCCAGTAGTTCTTTTATTGTTGAGGATAGTTTTAGCTGTCCTGGGATTTTTGTTATTTCAAATAAATGTGCAAATTGCTCTTTCTAACTCTATGAAGAATTGACTTGGAATTGTGTTGGGGATTGCACAGGATATGTAGATTGCTTTTGGCAAGATGGCCATTTTTACTATATTGATCCTGCTAATCCATGTGCATGGGAGATCTTTCCATTTTCTGAGATCTTTAATTTATTTCTTTAGAGACTTGAAGTTCTTTTTATAGAGATCTTTCACTTGCTTGGTTAGAATCACACCAAAGTATATTATTTTATTTGTGACTATTATGAAAGGTGTCATTTCCCTAATTTCTTTCTCAGACTGTTTATCCTTGGAGTAAAGGAAGGCTACTGATTTGTTTGATTTAATTCGAATCCAGTCACTTTGCTGACTTTTTTTTTTTTTATTAACTTGAGTATTTCTTATATACATTTCGAATGTTATTCCCTTTCCCGGTTTCCGGGCAAACATCCCCCTCCCCCTTCCCCTTCCTTATGGGTGTTCCCCTCCCAACCCTCCCCCCATTGCCGCCCTCCCCCCATAGACTAGTTCACTGGGGGTTCAGTCTTGGCAGGACCCAGGGCTTCCCCTTCCACTGGTGCTCTTACTAGGATATTCATTGCTACATATGGGGTCAGAGTCCAGGGTCAGTCCATGTATAGTCTTTAGGTAGTGGCTTAGTCCCTGGAAGCTCTGGTTGCTTGGCATTGTTGTACTTTTGGGGTCTCGAGCCCCTTCAAGCTCTTCCAGTTCTTTCTCTGATTCCTTCAACAGGGGACCTATTCTCAGTTCAGTGGTTTGCTGCTGGCATTCGCCTCTGTATTTGCTGTATTCTGGCTGTGTCTCTCAGGAGCGATCTACATCCGGCTCCTGTCGGTCTGCACTTCTTTGCTTCATCCATCTTGTCTAATTGGGTGGCTGTATATGTATGGGCCACATGTGGGGCAGGCTCTGAATGGGTGTTCCTTCAGTCTCTGTTTTAATCTTTGCCTCTCCCTTCCCTTTTGCTGACTTTTTTAAGTCAGATTTTGGAGTTCTCTGGTGAAATTTTGGGGATACCTATATATGCTCTCATATCATCTGCAAATAATGATATTCTGACTACTTCCCTTAAAATCTGTATCTTTTTGACCTCCTTTTGTTGACTGATTGCTCTGGCAATGACTTTGAGTACTATACTGAATAGGTAGTGGGAGAGTGGGCAGCCTTACTAATCCCTGATTTTAGTGGGATTGCTTCAAGTTTATCTTCATTTAGTTTGATGTTGCCTACTCGTTTGCTGTATATTGCTTTTACTATGTTTTGGTATGTGCCTTGAATTCCTGATCATTCTAAGACTTTTAACATGAATGGGTGTTGAATTTTGTCAAATGCTTTCTCAGCATCTAATAAGATGATCATGTGGTTATTTTATTTGAGTTTGTCTGTATAGTGGATTATGTTGATTGACTTACATATATTGAATCATCCCTGCATCCTTAGGATGAAGCCTACTTGATTATGAAGGATGATCATTTTGATGTGTGTTCTTGATTTCTGTTTGCTAGAATACATTGAGTAATTTTGCATAGATATTCATAAGGGAAATTGGTCTGAAGATTCCTTTCTTGTTGGGTTTCTGTGTGGCTTAGGTATAAATATAATTGTGGCTTCATAGAAGAAATTAGGTAGTGCTCTTTCTGTTTCTATTTTGTGAAATAGTTTGGAGAGTATTGGTATTAGGTCTTTTGCAATCCCACCGACAATGGAGGAGTGTTCCTCTTTCTCCACATCCTTGCCAGAATCTGCTGTTGCCAGAGTTTTTGATCTCAGCTATTCTGACTGGTGTGAGGTGGAATCTCAGGGCTGTTTGATTTGCATTTCCCTTATGACTAAAGATGTTGAACATTTCTTTAGGTGCTTCTCAGCCATTTGACATTCCTCAGCTGTGAATTCTTTGTTTAGCTCTGAACCCCATTTTTAATAGGGTTATTTGTCTCCCTGCAGTCTAACTTCATGAGTTCATTGTATATTTCAGATATAAGCCCTCAAACAGTTGTAGGATTGGTAAATGTTTTTTCCCAATCTGTTGGTTGCTGTATTGTCCTAACAACGGTATCCTTTGCCTTACAGAAGCTTTGTAGTTTTTTGAGATCCCATTTGTCGATTCTTGATCTTAGAGCATAAGCCATTGGTGTTTTGTTTAGGACATTTTCTCCAGTGCCCATGTGTTCAAGATTCTTCCCCACTTTTTCTTCTATTAGTTTGAGTGTATCTGGTTTGATGTGGAGGACCTTGATCCACTTGGAGTTGAGCTTTGTACAGGGTGATAAGCATGGATCAATCTGCATTCTTCTACATGTTGACCTCCAGTTGAACAAGCACCATTTGCTGAAAACGCTATCTTTTTTTCCATTGGATAGTTTTGCTCCTTTGTCAAAAATCAAGTGACCATATGTGTGTGGGTTCATTTCTGGGTCTTCAATTCTATTCCACTGGTCTGTCTGTCTGTCTCTGGAGCAATACCATACAGTTTTTATCACTATTGCTCTGTAATACTGCTTGAGGTCAGGGATGGTGATTCCCCCAGAAGTCCTTTTATTGTTGAGGATAGTTTTAGGTATCCTGAGTTTTTGTTATTCCGATGAATTTGAAACTTGTTCTGTCTAAATCTCTGAAGAATTGGATTGGAGTTTTGATGGGGATTGCATTGAATCTGTACATCATATTTGGTAAAATGGCCATTTTTACTATGTTAATCATGCCAATCCATGAGCATGGGAGATCTTTCCATCCTCTGAGAGCTTCTTCAATTTCTTTCTTTAGAAGCTTGACGTTCTTATTGTAGAGACCTTTTACTTGCTTGGTTATAGTCATACCGAGGTATTTTATATTGTTTGGGACTATTATTAAGGGTGTCATTTCCCTAATTTTTTTCTTGGCTAACTTGTTTCTCTTTTGTGTAGAGGAAGCTACTAATTTATTTGAGTTAATTTTATACCCAGCCACTTTGATGAAGGTGTTTATCAGGTTTAGTAACTCTCTTGTGGAACTTTTGGGATCACTTAAATATACCATCATATTATCTGCATATAGTGATATTTTGACTTCTTCCTTTCCAATCTGTATCCTTTGATCTCCTTTTATTATCTTATTGCTTGGGCTAGGACTTTGAGAACTATATTGAATAAGTAGGGAGAGAGTTGGCAGCCTTATCTAGTTCCTGATTTTAGTGGGATTGCTTCAAGTTTCTCTCCATTTAGTTTAATATTAGCTACTGGTTTGCTGTATATGGCTTTTACTATGTTTAGATATGGGCCTTGAATTCCTGTTCTTTTCAGGACTTTTATCATGAAGGGGTGTTGAATTTTGTCAAATACTTTCTCAGCATCTAATGAAATGATCATGTGCTTTTGTTCTTTCAGTTTGTTTATATAATGGATCACCTTGATGGTTTTCCATATATTAAACGATCCCTGCATGCCTGGGATGAAGCCTACTTGATCATGGTGGATGATTGTTTTGATGTGCTCTTGGATTCAGTTTGCCAGAATTTTATTGAGTATTTTTGCATCGATATTCATAAGGGAAATTGGTCTGAAGTTCTCTTTCTTTATTGGGTCTTTGTGTGGTTTAGGTATAAGAGTAATTGTGGCTTCATAGAAGGAATTCTGTAGTGCTCCATCTGTTTCAATTTTGTGGAATAGTTTGGATAGTATTGGTATGAGGTCTTCTATGAAGGTCTGATAGAATTCTGCACTGAACACATCTGGACCTGGGATCCTTTTGGTTGGAAGACTTTTAATGATTGCTTCTATTTCTTTAGGAGTTATGGGGTTGTTTAACTGGCTTATCTGTTCCTGATTTAATTTTGGTACCTGGTATCTGTCTAGGAAATATTCCATTTCCTGCAGATTTTCAAGTTTTGTTGAATATATGCTTCTGTAGTAGGATGTGATGATCTTTTGGATTTCCTCTGATAAAGTAGTTATGTCTCCCTTTTCATTTCTGATTTTGTTAATTTAGACATACTCTCTGTGTCCTCTGGTTAGTCTGGCTAAGGGTTTATCTATCTTGTTGATTTTCTCAAAGAACCAGCTTTTGGTTCTGTTGATTCTTTGTATAGTCCTTTTTGTTTCTACTTGGCTGATTTCAGCTCTCAGTTTGATTATTTCCTACATTCTACTCCTCCTGGGTGTCTTTGCTTTTTATGTTCTAGAGCTTTTAGGTGTGCTGTCGAGCTGCTGATATATGCTTTCTCCTGTTTCTTTCTGCAGGCACTCAGAGCTATGAGTTTTCCTCTTAGCACAGCTTTCATTGTGTCCCATAAGTTTGGGTATGTTGTACCTTCATTTTCATTAAATTCTAAGAAGTCTTTAATTTCTTTCTTTATTTCTTCCTTGACCAGGTTATCATTGAGTAGAACATTGTTCAACTTCCATGTATATGTGGGCATTCTTTCCTTATTGTTATTGAAGACCAGCTTTAGCCTGTGGTGGTCTGATAGGATACATTGGATTATTTTCATATTTCTCTATCTGTTGAGGCCTGTTTTGTGCCCGATTTTATGGTCAATTTTGGAGAAAGTACCATGAGGTGGTGAGAAGAAGGTATATCCTTTTGTTTTAGGATAGAATGTTGTATAAATATCTGTTAAGTCCATTTGGTTTTTAACTTCCATTAGTCTTTCTATGTCTCTGTTTAATTTCTGTTTCCATGATCCATTGATGAGAGTGGGGTGTTGAAGTCTCCTACTATTATTGTATGAGGTGCAATGTGTGCTTTGATCTTTAGTAAGGTTTCTTTTATGTATGTAGGTGCCCTTGTATTTGCAGCATAGATTTAGGATTGAGAGTTTATCTTGGTGGATTTTTCCTTTGATGAATATGAAGAGTCCTTCCTTATCTTTTTTGATGACTTTTTGTTGAAAATTGATTTTATTCAATATTAGAATGGCTACTCCATCTTGCTTCTTCAGACCATTTGCTTGGAAAGTTATTTTCCAGCCTTTCACTCTGAGGTAGTGTCTGTCTTTGTCTCTGAGGTATGTTTCCTGTAGGCAGCAAAGTGTTGGGTCCTCATTCCATATCCAGTTTGTTAATCTGTTTCTTTTTATTGGGGAATTGAGTCCATTGATGGTGAGAGATATTAAGGAATAGTGATTGTTGCTTTCTGTTATCTTTGTATTTGGAGTTTAGATTATGTTTTTGTGCTTGTCTTCTCTTTGTTTTGTTGCAAAATGATTAGTTTCTTGCTTTTTCTAAGGTGTAGTTTGCCTCCTTGTGTTGAGCTTTACCATTTATTATCCTTTGTAGGGCTGGATTTGTAGAAAGATGTTGTGTAAATTTGGTTTTGTCATGGAATATCTTGGTTTCTCCATCTATGTTAATTGAGAGTTTTGCAGGATACAATAACCTGGGCTGGCATTTGTGTTCTCTTAGTGTCTGTATGACATCTGTCCAGGATCTTCTGGCTTTCATCGTCTCTGGTGAGAAGTCTGGTGTGATTCTGATAGGTCTGCCTTTATATGTTACTTGACCTTTTTCCCTTACTGCTTTTAATATTCTTTTTTTTTTTGTTTTGCTTTGTGCATTTGGTGTTTCGGCTATTATGTGATGGGAGGAGTTTCTTTTCTGGTACAATCTACTTGGAGTTCTGTAGACTTCATTTATGTTTATGGGCATCTCTTTTTTAGGTTAGAGAAGCTTTCTCTATGATTTTGTTGAAGATATTTCCTTTGAGTTGGGTGTCTTCACTCTCTTATACACCTATTATCCTTAGGTTTGATCTTCTCATTGTGTCCTGGATTTCCTGTATGTTTTGGGCCAGTAGCTTTTTCCGTTTTACATTACCTTTGACTGTTGTGTTGATGTTTTCTATGGAATCTTCTGCTCCTGAGATTCTCCCTTCTATCTCTTGTATTTTGTTGATGATGCTTGTATCTATGGCTCCTTGTCTCTTCCTTTGGTTTTCTCTATCCAGAGTTGTCTCCCTTTTTGCTTTTTTTATTGTTTCTATTTCCATTTTCAATTCCTTCGTCTGTTTGATTGTGTTTTCCTGTAATTCTTTCAGGGATTTTTGTATTTCCTTTCTAAGAGCTTCTACTTGTTTACTTGTGTTTCCCTGCATTTCTCTAAGGGAGTTCTTTATGTATCTCTCTCTCTCTCTCTCTTTTTAAATAAGGTAAGGATTTCCAAAGAACATCTTTTTTTTAAAAAGATTTATTTATTTTATGTATGTAAGTACACTGTAGCTGTCCTCAGACACACCAGAAGAGGGTATCAGATTCCATTACAGATGGTTGTGAGCCATTCCATTACATGTGGTTGCTTGGAATTGAATTCAGGAACTTTGAAAGAGTAGTCAATGTTCTTAACCTCTGAGCCATCTCTCCAGCCCCCTCTATGTCTTTCTTGAAATCCTCCATCATCATGATTAAATATTTTTTAAATCCAGATCTTGCTTTTCTGGTGTGTTTGGATATTCAGTGTTTGCTTTGGTGGGAGAATTGGGCTCTGATGATGCCATGTAGTCTTGGTTTCTGTTGCCTGGGTTCCTGTGCTTGCCTCTCGCCATCAGTTTGTCTATGTTGTTACTTTGTTTTGCTATTTCTGACTGTGGCTTGACCATCCTATAGGCCTGTGTGTCAGGAGTGCTGTAGACCTGTTTTCCTGTTTTCTTTCAGCCAGTTATGGGAATGGTTAAGGGTTCTGCTTTTAGGCGTGTAGTCTTTCCTGTCCACTGGCTTTCAGCTGTCCCTGTGGGCGGGAACCAGATCTTGTGGGTCCCTGTGCGCAGGGAGCCCAGATGGTGCTAGGCATTTTCCTCTAGAGTCAGAAATGTGGGCAGAGAGTAATCTCCTCTAGTTTCCATGCTCTGTCTGCCCCTCTGAAGGTCTAGCTCTCTCTCCCATGGGATTTGGGTGCGGGGAGGTGTTTGTCTGGGTCTGTTCAGATCCAGGGGCATTCTGGTCTGCAGGGCTCCTGCAGCTTGACTGCCCCTATCTTACTGTGCCCAATGGTCCTATACAGTTTCCTCTTAGGCCAGGGATGTGGGCAAAGGTGGGCAGAAGTGGCACTCTCTCCTGCCCTGCAGTCTCAGGATTACCCACATGTCTGGTCGATCAGCTCTCTACCCCCCAGTTTCTTTTTGAAGGCACTCAGCCCTATGAGTTTTCCTCTTAGCACTGCATTCATTGTGTCCCATAAGTTTGATCTGTTGTGTCTTCATTTTAATTAAATTCTAAAAAGTCTATACTTTATTTCTTTATTTCTTCCTTAACCAAGTTATCATTGAAGAGAACACTATCCAGCTTCCATGTATATGTGGGTTTTCTGTCATTTCTTTTGTTATTGAATACCAGTCTTTGTACATGGTGATCTGATAGGATGCATGGGATTATTTCAATCTTCCTGTATCTGTTGAGGTCTGTTTTCTGACAGATTATATAGTTAATTCTGGAGAAGGTACCATGAGATGCTGAGAAGAAAGTATATTCTATTTTTTAAGATGAAATTATTCTATAGATTTCTTTTAAACCCATTTGGTTCATAACTTGTTATTTTCCCTGTGTCTTTGTTATTTTCTCTTTCTGTGATCTGTGTATTGATGTGATTGGGGTGTTGAAGTCTCCCACTATTCTTGTGTGAGGTACAGTGTCTGCTTTGAACTTTAGTAAGAGTTCTTTTATGAATTCAGGTGCCCTTGCATTTGGAGCACAGATATTCAGTATCAAGAGTTCATCTTCATAGACTTTCCTTTGATGAATATGAAGTGTACTTCCTTTTGTTTCATTAACTTTTGGTTGAAAGTCAATTTATTTGATATTAGAATGGGTACTCCAGCTTGTTTCTTGGGAACATTTGCTTGGAAGATTGTTTTCCAGTCTTTTACTCTGAGGTTGTGTATGTCTTTGTCATTGATGTGTGTTTCCTGCATGCAGCAAAATGTTGGGTCCTCTCTATCTATCCAGTCTGTTAGTCTATGTCTTTTAAGTGAGAAATTGAGTCCATTTATGTTGAGAGATATTAGGGACCAATGATCGTTGTTTCCTGTTGTTTTTGTTGTTAAAGTTGCAGTTATGTTTGTGTGACTCTCTTCTTTTTGGTTAGTTAAAAGAAGATTACTTTCTTGCTTTTTCTAGTGTGTAATTTCCTCCTTGTGTTGGAATTTTTCACCTAATATCCTTTGTAGGTCTGGATTTGTAGAAAGGTATTGTGTAAATTTGCTTTTGTCATGGAATATCTTGGTTTCTCTATCTATGTGAATTGAGATTTTTGCTGGATATATTAGCCTGGGCTGGCATTTGTGATCTCTTAGGGTCTGTATGACATCTGCCCTGGATCTTTTAGCGTTGATTGTCTCTGGTGAAAATCTGATGTGATTCTGATAGGTCTGCCTTTGTATGTTACTTGACTTTACCCTTATGGCTTTTAATATTCTTTCTTTGTTTTGTTCATTTGGTGATTATGTGATGGGAGGAATTTCTTTTCTGGTCCAAACTATTTGGAATTTTGTAGGCTTCTTGTACATTTATGGGCATCTATTTCTTTAGGTTAGGTAAGTTTTTTTCTATAATTTACAGGCACTTTAAGTTGGGAATCTTTGATTTCTTCTATATCCATGATCCTTCAGTCTGAAGTGAAGACTTTGTGGCCTGAGGTTTCTGGATGCTTTGGGTTAGGAGCTTTTTGCCTTTTATATTTTCTTTAATGATTGTGTCAATGTTTTCTTTTTCTTTTTCTTTTTTCTTTCTTTCTTTTTTTTTTTTTTTTTTTTTTGCAATCAGCAAGAGGGTTTATTGTCTGGATACACAGGTACCTGCGGGTGTCTCAGTCAGCTTGGAAGGACTGGCGTGCCCAGCAAGACAAGGGACAGGTTTTTATAGGGTTCTGGGGAGCAGAAGCAGGCATACAGAAGCAGATGCATGGTTTCAGGGACTTGATTGGTGGATTCAAATGAGGCGCGGATGCATGGTTATGCAGCAAAAGAGTAACGTGAAGGCTGGGGCGTCCGGAATGTCAGGGACTAGGGGCTTATCCCTTCCTGCCAGATGGCCTATGAGTCAGTTCCGATACCTCAGGCTGGTTCTGCATTCCTTCTTTCTTATCTTTGTGGTCTGTCAGTTTTAATGGCGGGGCAGGCCCCACAGGGCCTGGGCATGCCTGGGATCAACCCGGCCTGTTTTAGCTCTGAGACTGTGAATCTTAAGACTTACTTTTTACTTTTATAGTTGTGGATCTTAAGCTCGTATAATTTTCCTTTTAAGGGGGAGTCTTTCATTCCCCCATTTTCTTTTAACATTGAGTAAAATCTTTTACTCAACTTGATTAAGGAATCTCTGTTTCCTGTTGTTTCAACCTTTTGTATTGCTGGGTTAATACAAGAGTCTGGATAACAGAGAGCCTATCTTTTATAAACTGTACCAACCTATTTAAGATTCAGGGGCCAAAAAGGAGGATTAGGAGAAGAATAATTAGGGGTCCCATCAAGGTGGACAGCAGGGTAGCAAACCAAGGGGATTGGTTAAACCACCCCTCGAACCACCCTTATTGGGAATCAAACAACTTTTGTCTCTGGGCTAAGCGTTCTCAGAGCTTATCTATATTATCTCTTACTATTCCTGTCTGATCTGCATAGAAACAACATTCTTCTTTCAGTGTAGCACACAGACTCCTACTTTAAGGAATATCAGGTCTAATCTTCTCCTATTTTGCAGGACTACCTCTGAGAGGGAGGTTAGGTATTCTTGGAGGTCAGCTAAAAAGTCTTTTTCACTCTTTTTATATCTGAGTCAATAGCAGTTCTGAATTCTCTGTAAACCTTGCATTTCAGGGCAACAGCAGATGTCCTTGTGTTGCCCTTGCAGCACCTAGATAGCCTTAAATAATTCTCAACTCTCTTTTGTGTCTTACTAAGTTTTTAGCATCAGGATTCCAATCTGGACACTGTCTAAACCTACACACCAAGGTCATGACTAGCTTTTAGAACTTCTAAACTTATACAGATTGTGATCCCTGAGGCACAGTCCCAAGAACTGTTAGGAGTACTAACATATGTAATGTTACATCATTTGCAATAGAAATCAAGCCTATCCCCTCACCTATCCCGATGGAACCCAGGGCAAACATGAAATTCTTGTTTCTAAAGCACACTCCTCAAGTGAGCATTATAGCAACCTCACAGTCACTTATCTGATGTGCAATTCTAGGGAGCTTTTTGAAGATTTGTGTGTCCCTCTAGGTCCCAGCTCTCAGCCCCAACAGCTAGTATGCTGCTGGTGAGGGCTGAGACTTGATGGCTGTCAGGGTGGTCAGCAGCACCAGGTACGGTCCTTTCCAGTGAGGCTCGAGTGTCTAGGTTCCGTGTCGTTGTATGTAGCTGCAGTCTCCGACCTGGAACTGATGAGATGTCTCAGGGGTCCCCGGGGCATAGGCTGCTGCCAGCTGTGAGCAGATTTCTTTCTGTATCACCTGTAGGTCTTTTAGCCTGGCATACAAATCATTATTACTATGACATGTTGGTTCAGTAACATCATCTAGCACAGTCAGAGGAGCTGAGGCCCCATATAAGATCTCAAAGGGTGTAAAGCTGAATCTGGAAGGGGTATTTCTTGCTCTGAAGAGAGCAAGAGGGAAGGAGTGCCACCCAGTCTGCGCCAGTCTCCATGGTCAATTTGGTCAGGGTCTCTTTTAGAGCTTTATTTATTTACTCTATCTGTCCTGAACTTTGAGGTCTGTAAATACAACGTAATTTCTAATCGACCTCTAAATACTTGGCCACACCCTGGCTTACCTTGGCAATGAAAGTAGGGCCATTGTCTGACCAGATTACCTTGGGCACTCCAGACCTGGGGAAGATTTCTTCTAATATCTTCTTGATGACTGCCGAGGCCGTCTCTTGCTTGGTGAGGAAAGCTTTTATCTATTCCTGGAAAGGTATCTACAAGCACTAGGAGATACTTGTGATCATATTTTCCTGGTTTTATCTCAGTGAAGTTCACTTAGACTTTTCACTAAACTCTCTAGGTCTCTTTGCCCTGTTTGCTTGTTAAGCATTCACTTACTGACATACCTTATATTTTTTTACTGCCTCTGTGGCTAGAATCTTAAAGTCTATTACGTACACCTTAACTATTTGGACAAGCTTCTTATCTAAGTGAGTCCATTTCTGTATTTGGCAAAGTGAGTCTTTTGTTTGTTCTCTGAGGAATATAGTTTTCCCTCAAGTGTGCCATTGTCTTTTTTCGTTTAAGCAATTTGGGCCTTTTCTTCTGTTGTACATTCTAAGTGAGGCCATCCCTTAGTCCAATCCCAGTTCCCAGTGGCTGTCTCTTGCAGGCCTGTAACAAGGATAGGATCCTGCATAGTCATTTCCTGAGCCACTTTATCTGCTTTATTATTGCCCCATGCCACTGAATCACTTCCCTCCTGATATCCTGAGCAATGAATAGTACTCACAGTTGTTAGCTTCACCAGGGCATCCAAGAGATGGCAAAGGCATATGTGGCACTGACGTGCTGGGGGGGTTGACGTTTGTCCATCCCAGATGACATTTGTGTTGTCCATCATGGCAGCACCCATTTATCTCTGAACTTATTGAAGAGAACTGTTCCTGTCTGTGGACAAGGTAGCCTTGGCTTTCAGCAGGGGTCAATCAGCCAGTCGCAGAGGTCTTTCCTCCACCCATGGGCTTCTGCCAGTGCTTGACACTCATGCTGCAGTGGCTCCAGGTCAGGATTGGGCAGCAAGGTGACCAGATTGCCCCCAACTGGTGGAGATTGTGTCAATGTTTTCTATTGTATCTTATGCCCCTGGGATTCTCTCTTCCATCTCTTGTATTATGTTAGTGATGCTTGCATCTACGGCTACTGCTTTTTTTCCCTGGGTTTTCTGTCTCCATGATTGTCTCCCTTTGTGATTTCTTTATTGTTTCTATTTTCATTTTTAGATCCTGAATATTAATGTTCAATTCTTTCACCTTTTTGGTTGACTTTTGTGTTTCTTCTTTAAGGGCTTCTACCTGTTCTCCTGTGTTGTTTTGTATCTTTAAAGGAGTTATGTCCTTTTTTTTTTATTAACTTGAGTATTTCTTAATTACATTTCTTTTTTTTTTTAATTTTGACTATTTCTTTTTTTTTCCTTTTTTTTTATTAACTTGAGTATTTCTTATATACATTTCGAGTGTTATTCCCTTTCCCGGTTTCCGGGCAAACATCTCCCTCCCCTCTCCCCTTCTTTATGGGCGTTCCCCTCCCCATCCTCCGCCCTCCCCTTCTTTTTTTTTTTTTATTATTAACTTGAGTATTTCTTATATACATTTCGAGTGTTATTCCCTTTCCCAGTTTCCGGGCAAACATCCCCCTCCCCCCTCCCCTTCTTTATGGGCGTTCCCCTCCCCATCCTCCCCCCTTGCCGCCCTCCCCCAACAATCTAGTTCACTGGGGTTTCAGTCTTAGCAGGACCTAGGGCTTCCCCTTCCACTGGTGTTCTTACTAGGATATTCATTGCTACCTATGAGGTCAGAGTCCAGTGTCAATCCATGTTTAGTCTTTAGGTAGTGGCTTAGTCCCTGGAAGCTCTGGTTGCTTGGCATTGTTGTACCTATGGGGTCTCAAGCCCCTTCAAGCTCTTCCAATTCTTTCTCTGATTCCTTCAATGGGGGTCCTATTCTCAGTTCAGTGGTTTGCTGCTGGTATACGCCTCTGTGTTTGCTGTATTCTGGCTGTGTCTCTCGGGAGAGATCTACATCCGGCTCCTGTCGGCCTGCACTTCTTTGCTTCATCCATCTTGTCTAATTGGATGACTGTATATGTATGGGCCACATGTGGGGCAGGCTCTGAATGGGTGTTCCTTCTGTGTCTGTTTTAATCTTTACCTCTCTATTCCCTGCCAAGGGTATTCTTGTTCCCCTTTTAGAGAAGGAGTGAAGCATTCACATTTTGATCATCCGTCTTGAGTTTCATTTGTTCTAGGCATCTAGGGTAATTCAAGCATTTGGGCTAATATCCACTTATCAACGAGTGCATACCATGTGTGTTTTTCTGTGATTGGGTTACCTCACTCAGGATGATACTTTCCAGTTCCGACCATTTGCCTACGAATTTCATAAAGTCATTGTTTTTGATAGCTGAGTAATATTCCATTGTGTAGATGTACCACATTTTCTGTATCCATTCCTGTGTTGAAGGGCACCTGGGTTCTCTCCAGCTTCTGGCTATTATAAAGAAGGCTGCAATGAACATAGTGGAGCACGTGTCTTTTTTATATGTTGGGGCATCTTTTGGTTATATGCCCAAGAAAGGTATAGCTAGATCCTCAGGCAGTTCAATGTCCAATTTTCTGAGGATCCTCCAGACTGATTTCCAGAATGGTTGTACCAGTCCGCAATCCCACCAACAATGGAGGAGTGTTTCTCTTTCTCCGCATCCTCGCCAGCATCTGCTGTCACCTGAGTTTTTGATCTTAGCCATTCTCACTGGTGTGAGGTGAAATCTCAGGGTTGTTTTGATTTGCATTTCCCTTATGACTAAAAATGTTGAATATTTCTTTAGGTGTTTCTCAGCCATTCGGCATTCCTCAGCTGTGAATTCTTTGTTTAGCTCTGAACCCCATTTTTTAATAGGGTTATTTGTCTCCCTGCGGTCTAACTTTTTGAGTTCTTTGTATATTTTGGATATAAGGCCTCTATCTGTTGTAGGATTGGTAAAGATCTTTCCCCAATCTGTTGGTTGCTGTTTTGTCCTAACCACAGTGTCCTTTGCCTTACAGAAGCTTTGTAGTTTTATGCGATCCCATTTGTCGATTCTTTTTTTTTGTGTGTGTGATTCTTTGTTGGTTTTTTTTTTTATTAACTTGAGTATTTCTTATATACATTTCGAGTGTTATTCCCTTTCCCGGTATCCGGGCAAACATCCCCCTCCCCCCTCCCCTTCTTTATGGGTGTTCCCCTCCCGACCCTCCCCCCATTGCTGCCCTCCCCCCACCAGTCTAGTTCACTGGGGGTTCAGTCTTGGCAGGACCCAGGGCTTCTCCTTCCACTGGTGCTCTTACTAGGATATTCATTGCTACCTATGAGGTCAGAGTCCAGGGTCAGTCCATGTATAGTCTTTAGGTAGTGGCTTAGTCCCTGGAAGCTCTGGTTGCTTAGCATTGTTGTACATATGGGGTCTCGAGCCCCTTCAAGTTCTTCCAGTTCTTTCTCTGATTCCTTCAACGGGGGTCCTATTCTCAGTTCAGTGGTTTGCTGCTGGCATTCGCCTCTCTATTTGCTGTATTCTGGCTGTGTCTCTCAGGAGCGATCTACATCCGGCTCCTGTCGGTCTGCACTTCTTTGCTTCATCCATCTTGTCTAATTGGGTGGCTGTATATGTATGGGCCACATGTGGGGCAGGCTCTGAATGGGTGTTCCTTCAGTCTCTGTTTTAATCTTTGCCTCTCTCTTCCCTGCCAAGGGTATTCTTGTTCCCCTTTTAAAGAAGGAGTGAAGCATTCACATTTTGATCATCCGTCTTGAGTTTCATTTGTTCTAGGCATCTAGGGTAATTCAAGCATTTGGGCTAATAGCCACTTATCAATGAGTGCATACCATGTATGTCTTTCTGTGATTGGGTTAGCTCACTCAGGATGATGTTTTCCAGTTCCAACCATTTCCCTACGAATTTCATAAACTCGTTGTTTTTGATAGCTGAGTAATATTCCATTGTGTAGATGTACCACATTTTCTGTATCCATTCCTGTGTTGAAGGGCACCTGGGTTCTTTCCAGCTTCTGGCTATTATAAAGAAGGCTGCAATGAACATAGTGGAGCACGTGTCTTTTTTATATGTTGGGGCATCTTTTGGTTATATGCCCAAGAAAGGTATAGCTAGATCCTCAGGCAGTTCAATGTCCAATTTTCTGAGGATCCTCCAGACTGATTTCCAGAATGGTTGTACCAGTCCGCAATCCCACCAACAATGGAGGAGTGTTCCTCTTTCTCTACATCCACGCCAGCATCTGTTGTCCCCTGAGTTTTTGATCATAGCCACTCTCACTGGTGTGAGGTGAAATCTCAGGGTTGTTTTGATTTGCATTTCCCTTATGTCTAAAGATGTTGAACATTTCTTTAGGTGTTTCTCAGCCATTTGGCATTCCTCAGCTGTGAATTCTTTGTTTAGCTCTGAACCCCATTTTTTAATAGGGTTATTTGTCTCCCTGCGGTCTAACTTCTTGAGTTCTTTGTATATTTTGGATATAAGGCCTCTATCTGTTGTAGGATTGGTAAAGATCTTTCCCCAATCTGTTGGTTGCCGTTTTGTCCTAACCACAGTGTCCTTTGCCTTACAGAAGCTTTGTAGTTTTATGAGATCCCATTTGTCGATTCTTGATCTTAGAGCGTAAGCCATTGGTGTTTTGTTTAGGAATTTTTTTCCAGTGCCCATGTGTTCCAGATGCTTCCCTAGTTTTTCTTCTATTAGTTTGAGTGTGTCTGGTTTGATGTGGAGGTCCTTGATCCACTTGGACTTAAGCTTTGTACAGGGTGATAAGCATGGATCGATCTGCATTCGTCTACATGTTGACCTCCAGTTGAACCAGCACCATTTGCTGAAAATGCTATCTTTTTTCCATTTGATGGTTTTGGCTCCTTTGTCAAAAATCAAGTGACCATAGGTGTGTGGGTTCATTTCTGCGTCTTCAATTCTATTCCATTGGTCTATCTGTCTGTCTCTGTACCAATACAATGCAGTTTTTATCACTATTGCTCTGTAATACTGCTTGAGTTCAGGGATAGTGATTCCCCCTGAAGTCCTTTTATTGTTGAGGAGTTATGTCCTTCTTAAAGTCCTCTAACAACATTATGAGTTGTGATTTTAAATACAAATCCTGCTTTTCCAGTGTGTTGGGTTATCCAGGGCTTGCTATGTTGTGTGTGTGTGTGTGTGTGTGTAGAGGAAGCGGGGGGCTGAGTTCTGATAATGCCAAGTGGTCTTGGTTTCTGTTGCTTAGGTTCTTGCCCTTGCCTCTAGTCATCTGCTTCTCTCTGGTGTTTGCTGTTCTTGCTGTTTCTGATAGTGGCTTGACCCTCCTGTGAGCCTGTGTTTCAGCACTGCTGAGAGACCAGCTCTCGGCCAGGTTGATGTGAGTACAGAAAGCTATGGCATAGTGTCAGCTCAGGGAGCAGACAGGAATGGGAAGGATCCTGTCCTATACTGTTCTTTGATTCCTGTGTCTTGAAGGTTCAGGATGGGTTCCTCTTGGGCCAGGAATGTGAGCCGAAATGGGATTCTCACCTGTGTTGAGAATCAAGTTGTCTTCCAGTGGGATCTGGTTATAGAGAGTTGTAGCACAGGATCAGATCTGGGTGCAGGTAGAAACTGGAAGGATCCTGTCCCAGACTGTTCCTGGATTCCTGTGTCCTGAGGGCTCCAGGCAGAGCAGAAGTAGTAGTCTTATCTGTGTTCTCAGGTGTGCCAGCAGTCCTGGGAGGCCAGCTTTCTTGCAACAGAATCTGGGTACAGAGAGCTGTGTGGCACAGGCACTGCTCAGGGTACAAACAGGAACTGGAAGAATCCTGTCCCAGACTCCTCCTCAGTTCCTGTGTCCAGAAGGCTCAATGAGGGTTCCTCTTCGGTACTGTCATTATAGTAGTAAATTGAGCTTGAACCTAGCTGTCCTCTTAACTGATAAACAAAATATAAATTTTCAAATGGTCTATTCATGTCATGTGCTTAAACTGTCATTTTCCTCCCTCATGATGATTAAAATCTCAACTTGTTTTAGGCCATATAATAGGTCTTAGAAAGAGCAGCAATTACAATTCAAAGAACCAAACGTCATGCGTGATTCAACTTCTGGAATACTGATTATAAGGCTAAGAAACGGTTTCAAAATTTACTAATTATGATTCTGAAATGCATGGTAAGCTTCCAGAACATATTTGTTAACTGTAATGAATACTAAGACTTGAATTATATTTGACTAAATCATGATTTTTGTGCACATAATTAGTATTATAAGTTGTATTCTATTCACTTATTTTTCTGCATTCATTGATAAATCTACCTTTGTTTTCTATATAAGTTTTAAACTCCCTTTGCATGAATAAGCAGCCCAACAATCTTTTTCTCTGAATTCAAGGAAATTACGTATCAAGTGTTCATTACAGCTCTGTGGGGGCTATTTGGCATGACATATCCAATTAAAAGTACGAAAATGAGCTCTGCTAGATTTGGGAGGTAGTATCCTTTTATATGTGAAAAGCTCAAATGCCAGTCAGTTCTGCACTGATACCTCAAATTATGTTGAAGTTCATATGATCCTTTTCTATATGTTTTACTGCAAAACTTCTCAAAACTAGTTCTAAATCACAAAGTCTATGTTCTTGACTCAGAAGTATCTAATAAACATGATGTCAGGAAATCATAGTTTGATGTTTGTAGGGCATGATTATCACTACATTAATAAAATTTAAGATTTAAATGTGCTTCTTCTGCTGTTTATTAATATTTGCTACAAAGAGCAAAGGAGCTTATTTTGCTTGCCTGATTATTGGAAGTTTTATATATCCACCAAAGACACAGCATTCATTATTTAAACACAAGCTAGATAAATTGATGTGATTAAAAGAGTAGGGCCATTTACCCTACATTATTGTCTATGTGAGGGTATTTGTACATGCTGTGATAAAGAGGGACAGTTTAAGGATGTGTCCATTTCAGTAATATTTTATGGCATGTATGCTGTCTTATTTTTTTAAATCCTACCTGATTTCTAAAATCTTTCTATCCTGACAACTCACTTCTAATTCTGTTTGATTTTTAAACCTTTAAAATATAATTCTCTCTCAAACTGTATTTATTGTATTTCAAACTATCTTTGTTACAATACCAGGTGGTTTTGCTTTTAACCTTTAAAAATATAATTTTCTCTTGAAATGTATTTATTTTCTCTCAGATTTCCTTGTTACATCCTGTCTGTCATCAGGATCAAAACAGAGACAAGCTATCTGGTGCTTAATTTGCTCATTTTCAGTTGGAATGAATACTACTGCTGCTTTCAAATTCTTTATACCTTACTCTGCTATTCTTTCTCATTTTCACATAAAGTGGTGTTCAAGCTCTGAAATAGATCCTGTTATGTGGAAAGAGTCAATTAATTCACACTTTGATCTAATAAGATAGGTTCTATCCTTGGACAGGATTTATGGGCATGACTGTAAAGTCCCTCACTCTGGCCCTAGTAGAATCCTCCTGTCCAGCAAATGTCTAGACATGTGGAAATCTTTGCTGACTTTCTATATATGGATTTCCAGTCTAGCTGCCCCCAATTCCATGGTGTAAATTATCCTTTTTAAAATCTAAACTGTGTTGGAGGTGTTTTGGAAACTGTTTCTCTATATAGAGAGTGTTTAATTGAAGATGGAGCTGAACACTGCACGTGCTTGCCTTGATTGTCATCAGGTGGCTCAAAAGCAGGCAGTAAATGACTTTTTCATTTAAATGCTCATAAAAGCTATTGGCTATCTCTGTTACAATACCAGCTGGTTGGAATGAAGCCATTTTCGACAGAGTTATCAATCATATACACTATAATTTTCTCCCACTAGTTCCAAGCAGTAATCTCATTGAAGTTTTCTTTTAAAAATTAGCCAAAAAATGCCATCCACTTTTAGTATCTTCTCTTGGGTATTTGATATACAGAACCACAATTTATATAGATTGTATTTTGAATGAAAGTTGATCTGTAAGCCATAAATTTCCCACCAACAAGAATTCTTTGTTGCTCAGCTTCCTCCTGTTTATTGTTAATCACGTACTGTAACATACTGCCTGGTACAGAGTAGGTATTAAGCAAAATTGTGGAATTCACGTCTAAATGCCACGCTTGAGCTGGAAAAGCAACTAGAACCAAATGAGCTCAGTGTTCTATTATAGCAAGGCACCAAGGTTATTCACCTGAATTCAGCACTGCATGAGAATGAAATTTTGTCTGTTTCCCTGTACTGAGAGAATAGAAACATCTCTGGCTTTTGGAGGTGTCTTCATTACAGTTACTCTTTCTTTCCCCGCTCTGGTGGGCAGTGAGTGCATTGGCTCCTTGTTCTTGCAGCTCTCCTAGGTTACTTTACACATTTTATTCAAACTATAATTCTTGAAATAATAAAGAAATACCATTTCTCAAATCTACCTTTTATGATAACTTCAGAAAAACACACCAAATATTTTCAAAAGGGGAGAAAATAACCACGAAAGCCTGAAGACTCTCTTCTCTAGTTCATGATTTCCATTCTGGCTTTTTGTGACAAAGTGTTATACAAATTCCAAACACTCTTCTCACTCTGAAAGAATGATGAAAAGATTTTTTTCCATCTAAAATATAGGTGGTTAGACTTTCATTGGTACTGACCAGGCTTGGGGCAGAGACTAGAACTTTGTAAGTCTTCATAGACTATACCACGCTAATCAGCTTTCATGAAGATGATGCTGATTACAATCTACTTGGGAACCTCAGGAGCAACAGTGATAATTATCTTTTCTTCCCACGTTTGAGCTTTGACTTGGGCTATACTATGTCTGTGGAGAATGGCCTTGGCAGAAGGCTGGAAGCAAGGCTGGTTGACTTCAATTGTCATGTTCAGGATCTGCAAGAACCAATCCAGCTGCATAAATTATATATCTCAAGCCCTGGCTTATTCTTGTCTCATTGGCTAATGAAATCTCTGACCTAAGCCATAAATGAGAGAGTGGAAGGTGAACCTCCTCCTCTTAGAAGAACTTCAGGCTTACTTGGCAAAGGATAGAATTAAGGGAGGATGGGGTGAAAAACCATAGGCTTTTCAGTCTCCATATCTCCTGCTGGTAGGAATCTAGATAGGATCGCTATCTCCCTTTAGCCTCCCAAGTTCCAGGTTTCCAGCTAGATCCAGAATGCCTCCTACAAATTTCTATTCTCACTTCCTGTAGCCAGGTGGGACTTCCAGTGGAAGGAGGAGACTGTCAACTCACCTACAAAATCTTCAACCCAAAATCTGTCCTGCCTTACAAGATGTGCAGGGATAAAGAAGGAGCAGAGACTAAAGGAATGGCCAACTAGTGGATTTCTCAACTTGAGACCCATGTGAAAGACACAAGTCCTGACACTATGATACTCTGCTATGCTTATAGACAGGAGCCTAGAATAACTATCTCCTGAGAGGCTTTATCCAGTAGCAGATGGAAACAGAAGCAGAGACTCACAACCAAACACCAGGTGGAGTTTGGGAGTGTTGTGTAAGAGTTGGGGGTAGAATTGAGTGAACCAGAGGGGTTAAGAACATCACAAGAAGACCTACAGTCAACAAACCAGGGCACATGGAGGCTCACGGAGACTAAACCACCAACCGAAGAGCATGCAAAAGCTGAACCTAGGTCCCCTACTCAGATGTGCAGCTTAGTATTCATGTGGGTCCCCTAAGAATTGGACCTAGGGCTGTCTCTGACTTTATTGCTTGCCATTGGAAACCCTTTCCTGAAGTGGACTGTCTGGTTGGGTCTCAGTGTGAGAGGATGCACTTAGTCCTGCTGTAACTGGATATCCCAAGGTGGCATGGTACCTATGAGGGACTTCTCCTTCTCCTCAGAGAAGAGGAGGGGGTAATGGATGGAAGGATTTATAAGGATGGGACTGGGAGGAGAGAAGGGGGGCTGTGACCCAGATGTAAAGTGAATAAATAAATTAATGAAGTAAAAACTGTATCTTAAAAAAGCTACAGACAATTAAGGGTCACGTCTCATCCTTGTAATTCAGTTAGTTCCCGAACTTTCAGACATGGTGTGATGATTGTTTTCTTTGAAGAGGCTACCCTTTCTTGACTCGAGCTTGCTTTCCTGCAACCTCTCATCTTCCTGTTCCTTGTAATGTCAAAATTCCTTGAAAAAAAAATCCCGTAGTGACACTCATTTCTTTGCTTCTCAATCTTTTGAAAAAAGTACACTCTAAAGTCAGTATTTTCTCCCCAACTCTCTTCATCAGATCTACTGTCATTTAAGACTGAGGGTGGATGGTTTCTAAGCTCACTTCTCAGACTGAGTTGTTTCATATATTTTAGAACTGTAGATCTAATTGCTGATTGTTTTGATGCCGAATAGTTTACTCAGGTAGCTTTTCTTAGGCATGTCTTAGGATCGAACAACCTTTTTTCTTTTCCTTAACTAGTGTGTGTGTGTGTGTGTGTGTGTGTGTGTGTGTGTGTGTGTGTGTGTGTGTATCCTTCACATCTAACGCTAAAAAAATCATTTTGATACATGCCCATTCAGTATGTCTCAGAACTGTTCTGTCTCTCTGTCTGGATTACTAATACCCTTGCCACGGTGTTTTCCTTTCTTGGGTTACAACAGAGTCTCTCATTCAATTCTCGGCTTTTTTACTTTTCTTGTTCTGTCAGCATCAACTCACCATAGATCAATCAGAGAAATCATTTGAAAATATTTACATGTCTACAGGACCATGCCATCTCTTCCTTAAATCTTTCAGCAAATTGTTGGCATTTCCTGCAGCCCATGACTAATTCTCAGGTGCTGCAGTGGAACATGTAAATTGATCTAATTAGTTTTTTCATTGCTAGACTCTTATTTATTTGGAGAAGGCTCCATGCTGTGGCTTGCTTCTGGACAAAGTGTAAATTGGCCTGGATTAATTTAGGATACCATTATAATAACCAGGAATATTTATCCTGGTGACTTGAGGAGCTTAAGTAGGGCAGACACTCAAACAATGGCTATTCTGTTATTATCACTGGAGCTTGCTTGATTTTATCTTTAGGTTGAAATGCTAAAGGAACGTAATTTTGGAAACTTATAAACTCATAAAGGAAGTAATATATAAATAAAAGTCTATTTCAGTGAACATGACACCACATGTCATGCTATTTATATTTTTGCTTAGTCTTTGAGATTTCCATACAATATATTCATTCTCCTCTCATCTCATCTCAGATCCAAGTCCCTACCCATATAGCTGCTACGTTCTCTCTGTTTCTGTCTCCATCTTTCTGTCTGTCTGACTGTCTGTCTTTTTCTCTCTCACCTTCTTCTCAACCTTCCATACCCATAGAGTCCAGTTGGCTGCCTATTTTTGAATGTGAAGTCTGATCTGGAGAAGTCCCACTATTTTTTACATTTCGTGAACTTGGACAAATACATGTATTATAAATGCTATTAAAAATAACAGTGATGTTTATAGTAGGTTCTAAATAAAGTCAGCTAATGACAGACATATCATTCAGGATTAGAATTTATTTGACCATTTTAGATTCTGTAATGTTTAAATAAAAAATAATGCATATGAGAAAAAATGTCACAAAAGAGGTGCTGATTATTGGTGAAAGGCGTTATTATTTAGTGGTGACTCTATTAGTTGTAATTATTTTTTTTTAAGAAATTTGATGTCTTGATAAATGCTTGTTCAATGTTCCTTCATGAGAAGCAGACTTTTAGGTAGGAATTCAGGCTTATTAATAAATGATAGACAGCATGATGTTTTATGAGAAGCTAATGCTGCAATGTAGAGATTTTGGGGTTTCCTTGCTTTTTGTGCCTCGGCAACATTAAGTATTTCTGAAATAGTATGATGTAAGCAAGCCTTGCGCATGACCAGCATTCCAAGTTCTGAGCAACAGACCAGCGCCTTGTTCTCCTCTAAGATGCAAATGCAATGTTCCCTGAACCTCTTTCACCTTATGCATACAAACATCCCAAAATGAGTGGTGACAGGTCTGCTTTTAATATCTTGGAACAACTGGTCTCTGAAATGTCACTATTGGAGATTTCATAGTGTCACTGAAGGTGAAATAAAACATGAAGGAGTTTCAGGGGAGACATCCTTGTATGCGGAATGTGACAGAGCTATGCAGCAAGTGAAGGCCTGGGGCTTCTGTGGTGCACCTTGTCAGGCCCGTCTCCCTGGCTGTCGCTCTTGATCTTCTTTATCCCTCAGAGATGCAAGCTCCTGAATTCATATTGGATTAATATCCCAGGTGTTTGTTATTACTCTAAACTTTGCTTGGAAGGAGATAAAATATTAAGCACAGCATTTTATTTTAAAAGTACATGTGTATAACCTTTTTATTCAGTAAGTAACATCACCTATGCTTTAAATGTCCTTTAATACATTAAACATATACTAAATTTTATTGTAAAATATAGGTCATATATTAATATAATTGATGGAAGAAAATATTCAGGAGCATGGACATGAGGGACTAGGGAGATTGCTCAGGTGGTAAAGGACCTCCTTGTAGGTATGCAGATGAATTTCCCAGTGCCCAGAACCCTATTAAAATTTGGCTTAGTGGCCACTGTCTGTAACTGTAGAACTGGGGGTAGGGGGCGACAGCGGAAACAAGCAGACCTCCTGAACTTGTTGGCCTCTCAGTCCAGCCAACTAATGACTAATGACTTCCAGACTTGATGAGAGATCTTCTCTCAAAAAGCAAGGTGGGAACAGGAAGACCCCCAACCTCAACTTCTGACCTCCATATGCACACAGGTATCCCCATACCTGCACACATATACGACATGGACACAAATAATATGTATGTGTGTGTATGTATAAACTGTAGATGTTAAGTGTTTATAGAGGGCACTGGTGAAATAGGCCTGTAAGATGGCTTAGAGAGAGAAGATTCCATAGAGCCTTATGGGCTGAGCTTGATCCTTGGGACCTGTGTGGTAGAAGGAGAAAACTGACTCCCATAGGTTGTGCTCAGTCCTACACATATGCACTGCACTGCACATGTGCATACAAACACACAAGTAAAGAAATGTAAAAGTTTAAAAGGGGAAAAATGGACACATGGGTCAGCTATGAAGAAACAAACACATAAACTGAGACAAGATTTATGATTATTAAATATTATGTGACATGATGAAGTTTAACATTGTTGAAGGGAGTAAAATCACTGTGTGGAGAGAGTCTAGAGGTGGGAGGATGTGTTCTGATATGAAGGGGTTAGGACATATCTTAGTTTTTGCTTTTGTTTTTGTTTCCTTTCCCCCATACGGGTGTTACCCCCCATCCATCCCACTTACTGCCCCTGGACATTCCCCTGCACTGGGGTTCTGACCTTGGCAGGACCAAGGGCTTCCCCTTCCACAGGTGCCCCAACAAGGCTATTCTCTGCTACATATGCAGTTGGAGCCCTGGGTCAGTCCATGTATAGTCTTTCGGTAGTGGTTTAGTCCTTGGTTGGTTGACATTGTTGTTCTTATGGGGTTGCAAGCCCCTTCAGCTCTTTTAATTCTTCCTTTAATTCCTCCAAAGGGGGTCCTATTCTCAGTTCAGTGGTTTGCTGCTAGCATTGACCTCTGTATTTGACATGCTCTGGATGTGTCTCTCAGGAGAGATCTATATCCAGTCCCTTTCAGCATGTACTTTTTAGCTTCATCAATCTTATCTAGTTTTGGTGGCTGTATATATATGGGCCACATGTGGGGCAGTCTCTGAATGACCGTTCCTTCAGTCTCTGCTCTAAACTTTGCCTCCATATCCCCTCCTATGGATACTTTTATTCCCCCTTTTAAAGAAGGAGTGGGAACATCCGCATTTTGGTCATCCTTCTTCTTGAGCTTCCTGTGGTCTGTGGATTGCATCTTGGGTAATTCGAGCATTTGGGCTAATAGCCACTTATCAATGAGTGCATACTAAGTGTGTTTTTCTGTGATTGAGTTACCTCACTCAGGATGATATTTTCTAGTTCATTCCACTTGCCTATGAATTTCATGAAGTCATTGTTTTTGTTAGCTGAGTAGTACTCCATTGTGTAGATGTACCACATTTTCTGTATCCATTTCTCTGTTGAAGGGCATCTGGGTTCTTTCCAGCTTCTGGCTATTATAAATAAGGCTGCTATGAACATAGTGGAGCACGTGTCTTTTTTATATGTTGGGGCATCTTTTGGGTATATGCCCAAGAGAGGTATAGCTGGGTCCTCTGGTAGTGGAATGTCCAATTTTCTGAGGAACCTCCAGACTGATTTCCAGAATGGTTGTGCCAGTCTGCAATCCCACCAACAATGGAGGAGTGTTCCTCTTTCTCCACATCCTCACTAGCATCTGCTGTCACCTGAGTTTTTGATCTTAGCCATTCTCACTGGTGTGAGGTGAAATCTCAGGACATATCTTAAGAACACATCAGGAAATGTGTTGTTTGACAAGGTACTAGATCTAGAGAGTGAGGACAGTGTGTGACTTTGCAGAGATGGGGTGCCCCAGTGAAGGTAACTGTGGAGTCTTTTCTTCACAGATGCTACAGTGAAGAAAATGGACATGTTTGTGTTGGATGCTCTGGCAGTGACTTGGGCAGACATTGACCCATGGGTTGTATTGTTTCCGTGGCCGATGTTCTTTTTAAGGTCCCAGTGTCAGAGGAGAAGGAAAGAGGAATGGCTTCCTGCAACTGGACTGTTTCTCTGAGCTGTTGGCAACTTAAGGTGAGACTATTTCTCATCTACAAAATAAAATTGTTAGGTAGGATGACCTTTGAGGCCATTTACAATTTAGAGATTCCTCAAGTTCATATAAAAATGAAATGGGGAAAAGGGTTTTTTAGAGAGGCAGACTTCTTGACAACTTTTAATTCATTCTGCCTCAGTCACCCTGAGTCACCTCACTCTGGAAAGACCAGGATGTCCTCAGGGGCAATGTATTTGCTACTTCAGAATATCCAGAGCCTTAACTGTGGAAAGTTGATCTAAAAGATTTCCCCTTTGGTTACTCTGCAAGGAGAATAAGTTACTTTTATTCTGTTATATGATAACCCTTTGAGAGTAAAATGGCTTTAATGTTTCATAGAGTCAAATAATTTTGAAAAGCCAGGAGAACATTATTCTTATCATGACTTAGCAGGTGTCCCTGGGTCAGAAGATCCTCTAAATATTTAATACAAATTTCACAAAGGTTTTGTCTGTCTTTTCCTTTTAAACCAGTTGCACACTTAATGTTGATTAAGAAATATGTATGCTTATTATTTATGAAACTTAGGAATCTTAATTTGGCTCTTCTGTCAACATCTGTTAACATTTATTAGGTGCTTGCTGCTTCTGGGGTATTGTATTGTTCATAAGGGACTTGGTATATTAAGCTTTTCCCCCTCAAGAACTCTGCAACCATTCTTTCAGTGGTAGAAATAGGAGCTCAAGCTGTAGGGAACAGTTAACACACAATGACACAATAGATCAATGCAAGGTTTGCATTCTTTTATTGCCTTTGATACACTATATTTATCTACATACATACAATAATCATATTGTACATTCCTTTTCTTCTCTTTTTACTTAAGTGTGGCAGCCATAGCCAATTTGCATATCAACCACCTGCTGAGATATGCACATCTCTATAAAAACTTTATTCTACAACCTGGGATAGATCTAAAAATGTTGGAAAGTAAACACATCATTATTAACCTGTCATATCCAATGGCAGGCTCTCAGAAATACAAACAGGAACCAAAATGAGTGAACCATGATACTGTGATTCTAAATTAGCCTCTAATGTGTTCACAGCCTGGAGAAAAGAGAACAGCAGGAGGCCAGGAGTGATTTTCCTCACACGTGTCTTTGTGTTGCCACAGAGTGCATACAGTGCTGCAAAGAAATGGCTTATTTTGGGTTAAGAATTGGAATACCCAAGAAATAATTCACTGATCATATGAAGCTCAAGAAGAAGGAAGACCAAAATGTGGATGCTTTAGTCCTTCTTAGAAATACTCACAGGAGGAAACACAGGGACAAAGCAGGGACTGAAGGAAAGGTCATCCAGAGACTTCAGCACCTGGAGATCCATCCCCTATGCAGCCCCTAAACCCAGTCACTATTGCTGATGCCAGGAAGTCCTGGCTAACAGGAGCCTGATATGAATGTCTCCTGAGAGGCTCTGCCAGAATCTTACTGATACAGATGAGGATGCTTGCAGCTAGCACAGGGACCTCAATGGAGGAGTTAGAGAAAGGACTGAAGGATCTTAAGGGGTTTGCAACCCTATAGGAAGAACAACAATATTAATCAAGTAGAACCCCCAGAGCTCCCAGGGACTAAACCATCAACCAAAGCATACACATAGAGGGACCATGGCTCCAGCTGAATATGTAGCAGAAGATTGCATTGTCGAGCATCAGTAGGAGGAGAAGCTATTGGGTCCTGTGAAGGCTTGTCTCCCTGATGTAGGGGAATGCCAAGGTACTGAGGTAGGAGTGGGTGGGTGGGAGTGGGAGCATCGTCATAGAAGAAGGGGGAGGGGTATAGGAGAGGGGGAAAGGGGATAACATTTGAAATGTAAATAATAAAATATCCAATAAAAATAAATAAATTAAAAAAAAAGAAATGGCCTAATTTGGAGTTGAAAGCTTCTAATAGAATCCAGATAGACACATAGGATGGCACTATGAGGTAGCCTCTCTGAATGAGATGTAACTATGTTGTTCTAAGATCATGTCCAAAGCAATACTAGATAGATTACTCTTGCTATGATGAAACACTGTGACCAAAGCAACTTAGTTAGGGAAGGGTTTATTTGGTTTACAAGCTGTGGTTCAGCTTGTCCAACAAAGGCTCTCTACCGTTGGAAAGAATCCAGTAGTCGTTCAGTCCACAAGGCTGTATGTCTCAGCTAGTCTTCCGTAAACCCTGGGATCCTGAAAATGTAGACTCTAATGTCAATTAAGGAATGGACTTGCCATGAACAGTGAGAATCAGCAGAGACTGAGCTTCCTTCTTCCATGTTCTTTATAAAGGCTCCCAGAAGAAGGTGTGGTCCAGATTAAAGGTGAATCTTCCCACCTAAAAAGAACCAGATTAAAAGTGGGTCTTCCCACTTTCAATAATTTAATTAAGAAAAAAATCTTCACAGATGTACCCAGACACTTGGATTTTAGTTAATTCCAGATTGACAACTGGGAACAGCCATCACACATTTCAAAGCGGCTGCTTATCCCTAGTATGGTGCCACTCTTCTACAAACCATTGACAAGTGTTTCAATAGGAAAATCCAGTTGCTTCTTATTTTTTTATTATTTTAATTTATTTTTTAATTTATTTTTTCTTTTATTGAATATTTTTATTTACATTTCAAATGTTATCCCATTTCCTAGTTTCCCCTCCAGAAATTCACTATCCCATCTTTCCCCCCATCCGCCACCCCTGCTTCTATAAGGGTGCTCCCCCACCCACCCACTCATTCCCTTCCACCTCCCCACCCTGATATTCCCCTACACTGGGGCATCATCAAGCCTTGACAGGACCAAGGCCTCTCCTCTCACTGATGCCTGACAAAACCATCTTCTGCTACATATGTGGCTGGAGCCATCCCTTGGGATGGTGGTTTAGTCCCTGGGAGCTCTTAATCCAGTCAATGCCCCCTCCCAGTCCATCCTCCCACAGTTCCTCATCCCTTTCCTCATTTCCCTGTCTTCAAGAGGATTGTGCGCTCCCCCCACCCCCAACTCACCTGCCCTTCCCATTCCCTTGGCCTCTAGTCTCTTGAAGGTTAGATGCATCTTCTCCCACTGAGGCAGACCAGGCAGTCCTCTGCTGTATATGTGTTGGGGGGCCTCAGACCAGCTACTGTATGCTGCCTGGTTGGTGACTCAGTGTCTGAGAGATCTCAAGGGTTCAGATTAGCTGAGAATGCTGGTTTTCCTATGGGGCTACTCTCCTCAGCTTCTTCTAGTCTTTCCCTAATTCAACCACAGGGGTCCCAACTTCAGTCCAATGGTTGAGTATGAGTATCTGCTTCTGCCTCAGTGAACTGCTTGTTGGGCCTTTCGGAGGACAGCTATGCTGGGCTCTTCTCTGTAATCCCAGCATAGCATGAGTAATAGTGTCAGGCCTCGGAGCCTCCCCTTGAGATGGATCCCACGTTGGGCAGGTCACTTTCCTTGAGTCTCTTTTTCCATTTTTGTCCCTACAGTTCTTTTAGACAGGGACAATTCTGGGTCAGAATTTTTGACTGTGGGATGACAACCTCATCCCTCCACTTGATGCCCTGTCTTTCTGCAGGAGGTGGGCTCTACAAGTTCCCTTCCCCATTGTTGGGAATTTCATCTAAGGTTCCTCTCTTTGAGTCCTGACTTCTCTTACTTCCCAGGCTCTGGTACTTTCTAGAGGGTCCCCCCTAACTCCCACCCTCGAGGTTGCATTTCCATTTATTCTGCTGGCCCTCAGGGCTTCTCTCCTGTCAACTTTCATTCTCCATCATGTTACCATTTTTTCCTCCCCCTCCCTCTCACACTCAGGTCCCTTCCTCCCTCTGCCTCCCATGGTTGGCTTCTTCTTCCTCTCGAGTGGGATGGAAGCATCCTTACTTGGGCCCTTCAGTTTGTATGGTACCATTCTTCTACAAATCATAGTAAAATCTCATTGCTTCTTATTTTTAATCCTCTTATTAACATCACTTTCTTGAAGGCTCTCAATAATCTTGGTTATCTTTTTCTTTTATAAAATCTCATCTTTAAAAATCTTTTACACTTATCAAAAACAACATCAAACAGAAACAAAATTTAAAAAGAAAGCCACCCGTGAGGTGAGATTATCAGTCCAAGGACAACCCACTTTAACATAGTTCAGTCTTTCTTTCAAAGCATATGACATTTAAACAACGGTTCACATTATATGTACTACTTTTAAACTAATTTTAACATTATAGATGTTATTTCACAATAAAGCAAATATCCACAATAGCTAGAAATTTGTGCATATGCCTGTGCATATGTGCATGTATATTGCACATGTGCATATGTGTATATATATACATATGTGTGTGTGTGTGTGTGTGTGTGTGTGTGTGTAGAGGTCAGAGGATTTGGGCTTCAATTTTCAGGTCTTTGACTGGCTTGGTGACTGCTGATTAGGCTAGATTAGGTGGCTAGCATATCACAGGAATGTATGTCTTCTTGTCCCCAGAGCTGAGAGTAAAACACACATTACAATTGGCTTTTTCCATGTGTCTGGAGATTGAAACTCTGAGCTTCATGTACTTTATGGACTGAATTATCCATGTTTCCAGACCAATATCTGTAACTTGAACATGTCTGAGGAGATGTGGGCATAACAGAAATATTTCTAGTTGCATAGACTCTCCATGCATATCTATGCATGTTTTGTTTACCACCAGAAGAACTTAAAAGTGATCATCAAGCTATTCGTGTCTCTTTCCATTTAAAACTCAGACAGTACTTTCTTCTTGGAATTTTCTGATATGAGACCCTTGTTGCTCACAGATGTCTTGATGACAAATCTGTGGAAAAATACTGGCTGCTTCCTAACATTCTGTGTTTCCCCGATAACAGCTGAAGTCCAGCCAGTGTATAAAATGGAGAATTCTGATTTCGCTGCCAGCAAGATGGCAGAGCAGAGTCACGGGTGAGGTCACATTTAGACACAGGTAGACAGGTGGTAGCTGGAAGGCAAGATTCTAAAGAGGGATGGTGACATCATTTTAACTCTATGAGACTAGAAGTGAAGGCTAAGTGAGTTTATCTCGCCTCAAGAAAAACGTGGTTAGAGAATGGATTAGGACTAACCAAATCATGGACTCAGCTGTGGGAGCTGAGAAATCACAGACCAGAAAAATAATTTCCCACTCAAACCTACTTACCTGCTAGTAAGTTGATTTCTGTTATATATTGAATCCTCTACTCACTCAGTGGTGAAACCCTAGCTTCTTTCTTGTTTCCACTAGACCTCCAATTGGTCCAAGCAATTCAACTCTTAAATGCCTCCAGATATTTCCCAACTTGGTCTCTGCTGTCACCAATTGAAATCCACATTTTCCTGTATCTCTTGCTTAATCTAGCAGTCTCTTAATGAGTCTGTTGATCTCAAATGCATTTTTCATAGACTATTGCATTTTATATAATGCTGTTACTCCAGTTTTCATCAAATAAAGATTTAACCTTAGCATTTCCTTGTTCATGATAGTGATGTCTTTTCTCTTAATAAAGTCTTTACAGTTTCAACAGCCAGAACCCTCCATCTATGTTTAAATCTTGCCACATCTTCAGGACTAACTTAAACTCATCACTTTTCTGAGCCCACTGGACTTATTTTTCTTCTTTTAACTCAGGCTTTATCTCAATCTTCCTGTGAGACTGAATGTAGTAGGAATTCTGAGAGGTTGGCTCTGCTCAATTGCTCAATTTACAAATAGTTTGACTTCATGGAAATAAATCTTAATGTTCTGATCCCTGGTATTAGGACCTTATCCCTACCATTGTCTCTGGAGAACTAATTCGCAGACTAAACTTTCCAACATCCCTGCTATGTGTTCTGAGTTTCATTCCTATACTACCATATCAATAGATATTAAGTTGATTGAGAACAAATTTCAAGTCTGATTTAAGGGATCCTATGTATCATCTTCAGCATAGTCAAATATCAAAAAGAGGTTGGAACAATGAAGGTTTTGAAGAAAATTTGATATATACACAGAAAATATTTTTAAAATGAGAGTTCTGTTTTCCCTTTGCTGAGACTGGATCAGGAGTGTTGTACAATATTGCCTTCCAAGTTGATTAATTTGAAGAAAGTTAATTCCCATTCAGGTCAGTTTTGACATGTTTCTCAAAAATAGAATAATGACGTATAAATGTAAGTCAGAGATGTTAAGATTTTTGGTGACTTCACCCTGAATTTTATTTTTTTTTCTGAAGTTTCTGCAGTGGCTATGTATGCTTTACTTATCAAGCTGTTTAACAATCTCAGACCATTATTTCTAAATATACATAGTAATACTTTCCTTCTGCTACTCTATCAGAAAGGTGATTCTATACAGTTTCAATTGAACAGTATGTAGCTTTCTTAGCAGGTGCACAAGAAAGATCCTGAGGTGACCTAGCACAGACAGCAGTTATATATATATATGTATATATTACTCTATATGTACATATATATTACAAGTTATTCTAATCTGCCTCTCATCCCATGCAGCAGAATGCATTTCTCATCAAAGGTTTGGGATAATCACTTTTTAGTTTTGCAACTGTAATCTTTATGTGCATATAATTACATGTAATTGAGAACTTGATTCTTGAAATGTCATAATAGTGATTTAGTCTTACTATAGAACCTATAAATATACCTTGTAAAGTATTAATTAAATGTTGGGAAGCACTCATTTGCTTTCCCACCAAATCCTTCACTATGTTAGTTCTTGTTCAAATTTTGAGACTATAACAATCAATAAAGTAAAGATTTCTGTTCATATGTGGCTTCTACTGCAGTGAGAAGGATTCGCAGTAAGGAAATTAAATGATATGTAAAGATGAATGGTTCGAGGGCTGTCAAGAGGGCTTACCAGATAAAGGTGCTTGCTACGAAGCCTAATGACCTGAATTTGGTCCCTGGGACTCTCAAGGTGAAAGGAGAGAAGTAATTCTTTCAAGTTGTCCTCTGACTTTTATGTGTGTGTCATGGAACAGGCATATTTGCCCCACCAACGGTAATAAATATGAATGGTTTAAAATCAGGTGTGGTGGCTCACTGCTGTTGCAATCAGAGTACAACAGAGAAACACAGGAAAGTCAGAAGTTCAAGGTCATCTTCAGCTATGAAGCAATTCCAAGGCCAGTATGGGATATATGTGACCCTGTCTGGAAAAAAACATATATGTGATAAATATTACAAAGAGAAATAATGCAGAAAAACATACATAGAAAGGTTTCAGTTGTCAGCAGGGGTCAGTACTCACTGCAAAAGTGTCAGCTGGGAAATATTTAAAGGAGATGATTAGCAGGAGAGGATATGGCTAAAAGGGAAAGAATCTCAATTTCAGGCAATGAGAAAACCGTGTCAAAGGCCCTGGGGTGTACACCCATGCAACAATACAACAATGTTGGCCAGACTTGATGGTGACATTTTAAGAAAGAGTTTTCCTGAGACTATTTATATTAGGTAGAATACATCAAGTGAGATTACCAGGCAGGGAGCCTCTTCTCTCCAGGAATTCATTTGCAGCAGTGCTGGCTGGCATAGGTGAGACTTGCTATTAGCCATGGTCATAGTTTAGCAAAGTGGGTCTGTTGAAATGCAGGAGGGGTGGAAAATCGAGGTGATTAAAAGGGATTATAATAATTAAGCATGGAAATTTAAAACTGGGTCAAAAGAGAACTTTGGTCTTTGCATATGCAACCTCTGTCTGGGTAAATAGAGCCCAGGCCATGAGTGCAAGGACCACTGAATAAATGCTGTCAGTATGAAACTCAGAGGGTTCAAGTTGCAGAGGGAGGGTGCGCTGGATGGGGAGAGGAAGTTTGAAATTCAGAGTTTTGGTTGATTTGCAGTTGCTAGTGACCATGTTTAGGTTATGACATGGAAGTGAGTGGTTAAGATTAGGTTGGGGACAAAATCAAGTGAGAATATCAGGCACAGACACACTCATTTACACAGATACCTAAGCCATGTGAATTACAGGATTAACGTGGTTGGTATCTGTTTACTGTGTGCCCATGATCAGGATGGATTCATCTCAGGGATGCAGGCTTTGGTAAACACAGCAGATTAATAACACAGGCCACATCATTGGAGGGAGCTGAGGAAAGACAGATCATTTTAATAGGTAAGAAAAATAAATGTGTTAAAATGTAATACATACCCATGTTAAAATATGCCACGAAAATTAGGTACAGGAGAGATGCACCTACATGTAATAAAAAAACCACTTACAAATCAGTAGCTAATAGTATACTAAGTGAGGAAAAGTTGACCAATTTTTCTCTAATGCTTGGACTAAAACAAGGAAGATCCTCACTGGAAAGTCCATCCAGAGCAGTCAGGAAGAAGAGAAAGTCACCCAGACTGGAAAGGAAGAGGCAAATTGTCCCTGTTTATGCACAATACCACAGAAAAGATCAATATTCAGAATATAATAGGAGCTCTAAAAACTCAAGTAGAACAGACAAAAACGCCAACCCTCTAAAAAAATGCTATAAATGGGCAACATAACTAAATATTTCCCCAAAGAAGACAACACAAATGGCCAAAGGTAGATGAGTAAGCTCTCAGCATTATAAAACAAATCAAAACCACAGTGAGATATCACTTCATCCCAGGAGTGATGGTTAGTATAAATAAATGAAAGATACGAGTGTTGGTGAGGATGTGCAGGAAAGGAATTTGTGTGCACTGTGGGTAAGATGGACATTAATATGGAGAATAACATAGCACTACCATACAATCCAGCAGTATCATTACTGCGTGTATATATCCTTTGGAAACAAAATCAATGTGTCAAAAAGACATGTTTGCTGCAGTACTATTCACAGTAGCCCAGAAATTGAAAGACTTTCTCTATCAGCTGTGAATTGGTAAGTGAAATAGAGGCACATGCACAGTGGAATCTGAGTCAGATGTAGAAAGTTCTGTCATTTGTCACAATATGGATGGACTAATGTAGAGACCACTGTGCTAAGTAAGCCAGGCACAGAAGGAGAAGCTCCATTACTCTCATTCATGCGTGGATTCTGCAGAGGTGGGGAATGGAAGGGTACTTAGCAGAGCCTAGGGAGAACGAGGGGAGGGAAGAGTCCGGGACGTTGATCAAGGAATAGTCAGTTAGAAACTAGGAATTTCTGTGTGACATTGAACAGGAGGGCAGGTGTAGACAAAAGTGATGTACTCTGTATTCTAGAAGTCTGAAAGAAAGCATTTTGGAAAATTTTAACATGAGCAATGGTAGGCTTTGGAGGAAGTACGTATTGTTAACCTAATTTAAGCATTGATTTACATTTTGAAACATCGCATATAATCTCATTAATACCAATTCATTTTTGTTAATATTTTAGACTATTTTACCATTTTTGCTAATACTAATAGTTTTTAAGAATTAGCTAACATACATTTCATGACTATTCTATAGCCTTTTGTTTTGCATGAAAGTTATATGGAATGTTTTTAAATTCTTGGTTGTATGTATATTGGCTAGTTTTAAAAGTCAACTTGACACAACTTAGACTCATCTAGGTTGATTACCTTTTAGCAATCTTTCACTTATTTTAGACAAAAATATTGTTTTTATTTCCCCTCTCATACACCTTTCAGTATTTTTAAGAAATGTCTTGTTTATTTTTAATTATTTCTTTTACTTTTTAAATTATAATATAACCACATACATTTGCCCTTCTCTTTCCTCCTCCCAAGCTCTCCCATATAACCTTTCTTCTCTTTCAAATTCATGGCCTCTGTTTTCACTGTTCCTGCATGTTTACACGCATGCATGTACACACACACACCTGGATCCCAAAGAATGGTATCTATATCTATCTATATCTATATCTATATCTATATCTATATCTATATCTATATCTATATCTATATCTATATCATTAGCTGGTCTCTTTTTGTTTTCCTTGTCACGTTGGTGACACTTTGTATGTGTAGCTTCTGACATTAGTATGAAACACAATCTCACAGCAAATTACCAGTCCTCTGGTTCTTAAAGTTGTTCTGCTCCTGACCCTGGGAGGATGGTCTTGGAATTTTCTAGATTAGGTCAGCCTGAGAGCGGTTGTGTTGGGGATTGTCTTGATTGTTAATTGTGGTGAAAATCCAGTCTAAATATGGCCACACAATTTTTTGGGCTGAACTTTATAGGACACAAGAAAGCTGGAAGTAAAACAAGCAAACAGGCAGCATAGGTTAGTTTTTTTCCTGCTCTTGACTACGGATATGTTGTGATTAGCTCCTTCTGCTCCTATCTCGACTTCCCTCAGTGAGGGACTGTAACCTGGAATTGTAAGCTGAATAAAATATAAACTATCCTCCCTTAAATTGCTTTTGTCAGGTTGTATTATCACAGCAACAGGAGTTGTGAGGGAACAGGCCGTTCTGCTGGGTTTGAATCCTGGTGCCTCTTTTCGTGGTTGCCAATGCATGTGAACTCAGGTTTTTATGACTTTGTGGTGTGATATTCAAAGCTTTAGTTGAGAAAAATCAATCGTAGAAGGATGATACTGGGCTTGCTTATGACAGAGCTAGGGCTGTGGAATCAACCTAAGACCGGAGCTGGGATAAGAGTGAGGCAACAGTAGCTGGCTAGGAACAGATGTTAAGGAGATCCCGAAGATCAGAGTCATAAAGGAGTCTTTCTAGAACCGCATCCTAGGAACCACTTTTGCCTAATCCTAGACCTGGCCCTGTCAGGAATTAGTTCAATTTTATTGAAAGTGACTCATTTATCATGAGGTTGGGGCTCACTTTCCATCTAATTCAAGTTAGTCTTTTAAGTTCTTTAACTTCTTTTTTGATTTCTGATTCTATAGAGTTTCAGGCTTAGTATGTCTCTCATACAAGGACTTCAGAGCTCAGGTTCAGGATGTTAATGATATAAGCATCTCTGTTTTTGAAGGACCCAAATGAGGATGCTTCAATCACACTTGGGAGTGAGAAGAAAACAGTCAAGGGGGGCAGAGGGAGGGAGGGATCTGGGTGGGAGAGAGGAGGAAGAAAGGAAAACGGGAACATGATCAGTTATTGGGTGGGGGAAACAAGAGTGAAGCCCTGAGGGCCAGCAGAAAGAAGGGAAACAGGCAGCCTCAGGAGGTAGAAATTGGGGGACCCTCTAGAATGTACCAGAGACTTAGGAGGTGAGGGATGCTCAGGACTCAAATGGACCTTAGAGAAATGCCCTACAGTGGGGAGAGGGAACTTAATAGAGTCCACCTCCAGTAGAAAAACAGGGGATCAAGTGGAGGGATGGGGTTGCCATCACATAGTCAAAAACTCCGGCCCAGAATTGTCCCTGTCCATAAGAATTGGAGGGACAGGAATGGAGAAGAGACTGAGGGAAAGGAAAGGTCCAGTTACTAGCCCAACTTGGGATTCATCTCAAGTGGAGGCTCCAAGGCCTAGCACTATTATTGATGCTATGGTGTGCTTAACATACAGGACCCTAGAAGGCTGTCCTCTGAGAGACAACAAGCAATTCACTGAGGCAGAGGCAGATACTCATACTCAACCATTGGACTGAAGTTGGGGACCCCTGTGGTTGAATTAGGGAAAGACTGGAAGAAGCTGAGGAGTAGAGCAACCCCATAGGAAAACCAGCAGTCTCAGTTAACCAGGACCCTTGAGATGTCTCAGACACTGAGCTACCAACTAAGCAGAACACAGTAGCTGGTATGAGGCCCCCAACTCATATACAGCAGAGGCCTGCCTGGTCTGGCCTCAGTGGGAGACTTGCTTAATGTAGGAGAGACATGAGGCCCCAGGGAGTGTAGAGGCCTGGCAGGGTGTGTGTGTGTGTGTGTGTGTGTGTGTGTGTGTGTGTGTGTGTGAGTGTGTGTGTAACATCCTCTTGAAGATGGGTGAGGAAGAATGGGATGAGGAACTGTGGGAGGGTGAACTGGGAAGGGGACAATGACTGGACTGTAAAAAAATAAAAGTACTATAAAAAAAAGAATCTGTGCTTTTGGTCCCCTGGCTCTGATCACTCATGGCACATGATTTCTTCTTAGACCTTTTAAATATACTTTGTTTTAGGGTCTCTTCATTTTATCACAATTCATCAATGTAATTAAATGTTGCCTAATTGGGGTTTAATTTTATTAAATTAGAAGAAACTGTCATAATATGTAACCTATGGTAATTTGAAAGTGTTACCCGATTTCTTTAAAGATCAGCATTTTCATGTCAGATATGATTACAAAAATATACACTAAATATTTAATAGCAGAATCTATTTCCCCTAGAATGATTAGTACACAGACAAATGGAAACAAGAGCCTAAGTAATAAGTATTTGCCAAAATGATTACTTTGACCTTCAATAACAGAATCATTTTTATTTTGACTCATTCAATGTTCCTGATCCTCAAAATAGTACTGTTAAGTGCTTGGTGATTTTTATGTCCCAGTTGTGATTAAGCCCCTGCTAAGCAGGTGAGCCTAGCCAGACTCAGAAAATGCTGATTTGCTTTGCAGCAGGACTTTGCTCACAAATAAGGCTTTTGGACGTGGTTTATGTTTTGAAGCCAAGAAAAATGAAAGGTGGAAGTCTTACAAGGTGGAAGAGAAAGTTATAATTTCACACTAAACCTCTGGTGAACAAACACTAATTATTAAGTGTTCTACTTCAGTGATACTCGAGATGAGAAATGGTTGATTTAATTAAGCAACAAAAGTGGATTTGTTGAGAAATTTGAATTGCTGTTAGAGGGCACCAGGAGGAAGACACTTAAAGTGATCTTCTGTCATTTCAAGGGCAAAGGCAGAATCAACTAGCATGGGTTTTTAGTTTGGCTTAAAAACAGTGTAGAGTTCCTCTGGGACCTAGTGAACCTCATGCAGAAAATGTTGTTGGACCAGAAGGTGTCAAAGGCAACATCTGCCAAGGCCTGTTTGTATGCTGCCTTGCAGGTGTCAAGAAACTGTGGAGAGACAAATAAGCCCAGGCCGAATCAAGTTCTGCCACTACTACTCGGATCAGCTTTTCAGCACAGCTATGCGGCAGCGTATGAAAACAGGCATGATAACCACATTTACCTCATTAGGATGCTTGAGTTCCGAGTGAATCTTGCATAGCATATGTTTAGCAGAGTGATTGATACTTACTAGATGTTGAATAAATACGTTAATATTTCTGTTGCTCTCTGCCTTGTTTACAAAAAATATGCCTTGTTAGTTATCAGCCTAGATCTTCATCCTCCCTTTTTTTTCTGTAGCTCGATTTATCTTAATTGAACAAGAGAAACACGACAGTATAAAATTTCCTAGAGTAGCTAAAGTCTGAATATTCATTACTGGTGTTGTATTGCAGCCATTACACGGACACCTAATCTCAGTGGTTTAATTCTAGTAGCAATCTCTGCAGTTATAATTTCCTCACTCAAATTACAATGAGTCATGCAGAAAATCTTCACATTTGGTCAACACTGTTTCTCTCTCTCTCTCTCTCTCTCTGTCTCTCTCTCTCTCTCTCTGTCTCTCTCTCTCTCTCTCTGTAGACATGTAGACATGATCATTTCTTTTTTGCTTTTATTGGATATTTTTATTTTAAATGTTACCCCCTTTCCTGGTTTCCATTCCATAAACTTGCTATCCCATTCCTACTCCCCCTGTTTCTAGGAGGGTGCTCCCTTACCCACCCACCAACTCCCTCCCACCTCCTCCCCCTGACATTCCCCTACATTGGTGCATTGAGCCATGACAGCACCAGGGCCTCTCCTACCACTGATGCCTGATAAGGCCATACTCTGCTACATATGTGGTTGGAGCCATAGACATAACTGAATGCTAGGCTTAAGCGATTGAGAAAACCAACTCCATCTAATCACATTCCTCATCTTAAGTAAATAAAAAAATTACTGTATATACATTACACTGTTCTCCCAGTGTATCAAAGGCCTGTTTCCTGTATTGTAAACCTTGTGTTCATTTCCCAAGTGCCACTTGATGGCTAGAATTGATTAATAGGTTCAGCCTGGGCACTTACATTTATCTAAAGACTCCATGAAGCTTGAGAGAAATATTTTTTAAAAAGTTCTGAAAATAAATGTGTTAGAATGGCAATTTTGATGTTCCTGAGTGACTATATAATATTCATATATGTATGGCATCATCTCTCTATGCATACAATAAGTCTGCTTTTGTAATAACAAACACAAATTAACCAGGAGACTTTTGTTACCACCAGGTACTTAGGGGCTAGGAGAAATTACATTAATTGAGTTGATCACAAACAATGGTCTCAAATCACCACTGTACCATGTGAATAATTACCTTAGGTACATAATGTAGCGATTAAGAATCCAGTTCTACATCATAGTTACCTGATTGTTCTCGCTTGCTAAGTGAGACATCTCAAGTGACTTAAGCCAAGCAGCTAACACTGTGTTATTGACACTGTAGACTGGAAAAGAGGAAGCATCATATGGGCCCATGAAAATATTATGTAGAGTTAGAGTTTGTAGTCCTGAAAGACTGGCAGATCAGGCACTTAGTAGGGATGTATGATCCATCAGTGGGAAAATGACACCTAATTCTGTAACCGCTATCTTTTAAGACAGCTCTTAACATGTATTTTGAAATACATGTTCCTTTTTACTCAGACTTCTCTTGGCTTCCAGATATCTCATAGACCTTAGATATTTTCACATACAAACTCTGATGGGTTTGTTTTAACTTCAGTAATTAAAAATGCCATTCTGATCAGAGAGGCATATCCTCTGAATGTGAAGGGGTGTGTGTGTGTGTGTGTGTGTGTGTGTGTGTGTGTGTGTTCTCTCTCTCTCTCTCTCTCTCTCTCTCTCTCTCTCTGTATGTGTGTGTTTGTGTCTATGTCTCCCACCTGATCTTCTCCCTACATACTTCATTCCTTATGACTAGAGTGTGTCTTGGCTTCCATGAAGCTGGTCTTCCCAGGCTTCCAATGAGCCTCTTGGAAGCCTGCCAGCTAAGTGATAAGGCCCTTAGGAGATTATGCAGATTATGAAACAAAAATCTTATGTATTTTAATTATTTTTCTGCTGCTATGATAAATACTCTGACCAAAGCACCTTATGCGGGAAGGGTTCATTTCCGACTCACAGTTCCAAACTACAGTTGATTATGATAGGGAATCCACAGTGGCAGGAGCCTGGGACAGCAGGAGTTTTAAATGGTTTAACTGCAGCAGAATCACCTGAGGTCTAATAGAAATGTCAGCTGGTGTGCTCCATGAAGGTCCAGTGAATCAGATAATTGAAAGCGGGAGTCTGGGACTCTATCCTGCAAAATGACATTTCTGGTGATGACCAAGAACACTGGAGAGCTTTCTTGACACATCTTCTCCTACCAGAACTCCTTGGACCTTACGATTGCTTTCTATAGCAGTAACAGAAAAATTATCATTAGTGCTATCATACACTGATTGCCAACTAAATACCAAGAACCATTTTACATGTTTAAGATTCGTCATCTACTCATTTAAAAAGGTGACAAAGTAGAGTACTTTCTGAGAGACGAGACCAACTCCATCTTGGGTTCAGGCTCCATTTTAGAGAACCTGACGTAAGGTTGAATTTGAGTTAAACAACAAGTCTGCACCTAGCTCTAGTTTCCAGGTTACTCCACAACAAGCCTGCACCTAGCTCTAGTTTCCAGGTCATGCCCTAACAACCACCAATCAGGAGAAGAGCAGAAATTAAGTTTATGGTTTGGCTCCCAGCACCAGCCAATCATTTTAAAGGGCAACTAATTCCATAATTCCATAATAACTCTCAATCAGATGTATTAAAACCCCATAGCTTGTTTGTTTGCCTCTATAAATGCTTGCTTGAAACTAGGCTGGGTCTTTAGTCCTCCTGGATCAGAGATAGAGGTGGCGAGCCCAAGCTCAAGCTTGAGTGAAGACCCTAGAGTGATTGCATTGGAATCAGTTTCTTGGTGGTCTTTTAGGGTTCTTGAATGTTTCCTGAATGGGCACAACACTTTCAGGTCAGGAAATTGAAGGAGCACTGCTGCTGAGTACAAACTCGGGAATTCAGCTCTGCTTAGTACGAGGTGCTGTCTCTCTACTTGGAATATAAGATGCTCTCTATACGTCTTGGATTCTTGCCCTTGTTCTTCTCGATTATCCCACAAGCTCAGTTCTTGCTTTTGTTTTGGGTCAGGGCCTATGTAACTCAAGCTGGCCTTGAACCTGCAATATAGCCCTGAATGGTCTCGAACTTCTGATCCTCATGTCTCTGACTCCCAAATGCTTCAATGACAGGTCTGCGCTACCTTGACAGGTTTATGCAGTATTTGAAACAAGACTCAATGCATGTTAGCTAAGCAAGCACTTTGCCAACCAACAGATCCATATCTACAAACTTGTACAGGTCTTCTGCATGCTGGCACAGTCTCTGTATTTATATGTGCAACAGTCCTCTTGTATGAATGACTAATGACCCACCTCATACTTACCTCTTGATCTGCAGCAACAGTGTTGCTTTCTTTACTGAAGTCCAGTTCATCATCAACCCTCCTACCTGGCTTCTTTCACTAACTAGATCCTTCTGTTGTAGGGTCTGACTTGGATTATTACAAGGATTATATCATCTATCAGGACTTCAAATTGGCTTGTACACTAGAAACTTAAAATGTGGATGAGAGGTCAATGTGCAGATGAGAGGTCTGGCTCCTGTTGCTACTGAGTTTGTGCTGTTAGGATGTGATTGTTGTTGATTTACTGAGGATTGAGTCCTTAGGCTCATGTACTTACTTCTGTGCCTTCAGTCCTTCAAGTATCACGCCAACCTTTCCTGATGTCTAGATTTGGTTCCTAGATTTGGTTCCTAATCTTGCACCAATACCATGTCATAATATAATCTATTCAATATAGGGAATTCCAATTAATGTTATCTCTTCCTAAGAGGGCTTCTTTGCTCTTAAGTGTAAGTTTTCTGCTTCCAGGTTCTTTCTCAGGCCCAACAACTAATCATGTTACTCTAGGTTTGTTTTTTGTTTTATTCTCTTCTTCCCTACTGTTCTCTGTTTGAGATTCTAACACTGGCATACGAAGAGGCTTCATTGCAGGATGTGTGTTATGAGCAGAGAGTTCTGTGCGATAGAGATCTCATCGTCAGGTGGATGACCACTCAGAGTCGGATGGAGAATCTCACTTGGAAGATCTATTCTCAGTGCTCATGGATGGAGCTAGCCACTTGTATTCTTAATGTATCAATTACATACACAAATTTTACACATCAATGAATATGTATTCTGGAACTTCCTGTGTTCCTGTCATCTCTACATGGGAACAGATTCTCATGGTGGGGCTAAAGGAATGACATAAAGGCACATGGGATGATCTGGGCGTCCTTCCCAGAACTATGGGCCATGAAAGAATCTATTTTGGAGACCTATCACTAGCCTTGCTCAGTGAACTGGCATAAGCCCTGGGATCAGACCATGTCATTTCTCGCTCACCTGCTCATTTAATGAGCACTGTCCTAACATGTGACAGGCCATTTACATTTCTCTCCTTCCTGCAGACTCAACACACTTCACGTCAGTGTCTGCTCCAATAAAATACACAAACTGTCTTAGTAAGGTCATGAATGACTTTGGAAACCTTACTGTCTATAGGAAATTATCTATTATCTTTGTTATTGATCTTTTTGCAATCTGTGATACAACTATCGCTTATCTCCTTTAAGGATTTGAAGATCACAATAATAATAATGTATCAAGAAAATATATTTTTATGGGCTTGGTGAATTTGTGCAGCCAGGAAATCATGACTATAAATGAGTTCAACACCACATCTCTTCCCTCCTGGAGTCCATATATTTCTCATCACTGACCCCTCTCTCACACACACATCCCGGACCATCCCCAGGAATCAGTATTCTTATTTATGCTGGTTTTTGTTTTCTACCAATTTAATAATATAACATATAAAAATTAGTGGCTTGTCCCTTTCACTTGACATGATATTTGAAATGCATCCCTGTGGTTCCATGTATCAACAAGTCATTGTTTTTATTATTGTGTAATAGTCCATTGCATGGATATACTACATTTTGCTTACCTATTTGATGGATATTATGTTTTGATCATTTTCTAGTTGTACTGAATACTTCTGCCATATTCTTTATCATAATCATAATCCTGTGATTCATTTCTAGTTCCATTTGTTTAGAAAACATTCTGTTTATGATTTCAATGCTTGTAAGTGATTGAAAGTTGTTTATCACTAACTTATAGCCTATCATATTCTGTTTTGCACTTGGTGGTGTTTTGTTGCTGGGTTGAGTGTTCTATAGATGGGAGTTAGATCAGGTTGTTTTAGAGTGTTTGCCAATTCTTTTACTCCCTTCATATATTCAGGCTATATTAGGTTGAGGAAGGTGCTCAGAGCCACATTTTCCCATATTTCCTCAGGCCTTTGATATTCAGTAGGCTCCCTGGAGGTCTTTTACACTCATCCTTGATACCAAAGTTGTGGAATTTATTACATTAGTACTTCTCTGGCTTCCTCATGTCTGCTCTATTCCAGTGAAAAATGCAAAATATACTTTTATTTATCCTTTGGGTATTTCATACACATATACAAATGTCTTTTGATATTTTGCAGTTCCTTGCCTCTAGGTCCTACCACATCCCCCCAGTACCCCTTCATTTCAATGTCATTAGTCTGTTTTTTTATTGGCTATTTTATTTATTTACATTTCAAATGTTCTGCCCCTTCCAGATTTCCCCTCTGCAAACACTCTATTCCCTCTCCTTACCCCCTGCTTCTATGAGGGTGCTCCCCGACTCACCTACCCACTCCAGCCTCACCGCCCTAGCATTCCCCTACACTGGGACATGGAAAGTACCCAGAAAGATGGGAAGACATAAATGTGTGGCAGCTGAGGAGACTGTATCTAAAAGAGGGAGTTGACATCTGCAGGGAATGCAGACATGAAGAGTATAGCATTGGTCAATTCTTTGTAAATTAAGTAATTTTATTGAATATTCATGTATTTATATTTCAAATGTTATCCCCTTTCCCAGTTTCCCCTCTAGAGCTCCCCTATCCCATCCTCCCTCCTGCTGCTTCTATGAGGGTGCTCACCCACCCACCCACCCACACTCTCCCACCTCACATCCTGACCTTCCCCTACACTGGGGAATCAAGACTTCATAAGACATAGTGCCTCTTCTTCCATCGATGCCAAACAACGTCATCCTCTGCTACATGTGCGGCTAGAACTATGGGTCCCTCCATGTATACTCTTTGGTTGGTGGTTTAGTCCCTGAGAGCTCTTGGAGGTTTGGCTGGTTGATAATGTTGTTCTTCCTATGGGGTTGCAAACCCTTTCAGCTCCTTCAGTCCTTCCCCTAACTCCTCAATTTTGTCTCTGTGCTCAGTCCAATGTTTGACTGCTTGCATCCGCATGTCTATTAGTGAGGCTCTGGCAGAGCCTTTCAGGAGACAGCTATATCAGCCTCCTTTCAGCAAGCACTTCTTGGCATCAGCAATAGTGTCTGGGTTTGGTGGCTGCATATGGGATGGATCCTCAGGTGGAGTAGTCTCTGGATGCTCCACTCTTTGTCCCCGTATTTCCTTTATACAGCAGCAATTCTGGGTTAAGTTTTTTGAGATTTGTGGTTGGCCCCATACCTCAGTCAGGGACTGTGCCTAACTTCTGGATATTTTCTCTAAACCTTCTCACTCCAACGTTGTTGGGTATTTCAGCTAATGTCATCCTTGTTGGGTCCTGGGATCCTCTTGCTTTCCTGACATCTGGGGCTTTCTGGTGGCTACCCCCAGTTCCCCATCCCTCACTGCTACACATGTCTGTTCAATTTCTTGACCCTCTGAACATCTCCCCCATCTCCTTCCACACCTGATCCTGCCCCCTTTTTCCTCTTTTCCTCCTATCTCCCACCCAAGTCCCTCCCTTCCTCCCTCTACCTCCTGTGATTATTATTGTTACCTCTACTAAGTGGGACTGAAGCATACACACTTTAACCTTTCTTCTTCTTGAGCTTTATATGGTTCCAGCCGCATATGTAACTGAGGATGGCATTGTCTGGCATCAATGGGAAGAGAGGCCATTGGTTCTATGAAGGCTTGATTCCCCAGTGTAGTGGAATGCCAGGATGGTAAGTTGGGAGTGGGTGGGTGAGTATGCTCATAGAAGCAGAGGGAGGGAGGATAGGGGGGCTCTAGAGGGGAAACTGGGAAAGGGGATAACGTTTGAAATATAATACATAAAATATTCAATAAAAATACTTAATTTACAAAGAATCGAACAATGCTATACTCTCATGCCTGCATTCCCTACAAATGTTAACTCCCTTTTTTAGATCCAGTCTCCTCAGCTGCTACACGTTTATGTCTTCCCATCTTTCTGGGCACTTTCCCTTTAAGCTTTAAATTGTTTGGATACTCATGTGGTGGAATTTAGGACACGTGGCATCATTTAAAAGCATCCCTTGTCAGATTCTTGCATCACACTTTTCTCATGAAAGAGCTTATTGCTTTATTTGCCACTATCATTTACCTCTGAAATTCTTACATATATCATATGAATCCTTAGTCTTTATTTTCCCTCTTCTACTTCACTGGTAACTCAAACACAGGTCCAAAATAGAAGGCAATCTTTTTGTCTCACCTGGTCTTTTACGGGGATTTCTAGCTCATTAATATTACCACCACTTCCCATTATTCTTGATGTCCTTGTAGGCTCATTTTGTTCCAAAGATCTCCACAAATGATCACTGTAAAATATTTCCCATTTACCTTTGGTCCCAGTGTTCCCCAGTCTACAAGGATCTCAACACTGGCCATCCAGAACACCTTGGGTCTACTGTACTCTTAATCTGTTTTCACATACATGGTATCTCTCCTTGGTGTCTAGTATTTTCATGATGTAGTTATTTGTTTCATGATTTCCATGTTCAGCCATGGGCTCCACATACAAGTGGTCTGTATCGATCGTGTGTAATGGAATCGTAAACACAAATCATACTCTCAAGAAAATATACTTAATGAAAGAAAGCAAATGAATTAAATTTATACTTATTGCCCTCATTCTGTCTTTATTGGTTAAGCTTCAGCTTGGATGAGGAATGGTTTGTTTGGCTCACAATCTTGGCGCAGCATGGCAGGGAAGATCCGGAGGCAGAATGCATCAGGGCATGAGGTGGTTGCAGCTCACAGGAAGCAGACCAGAAATAGGAGCATGACTAACCTTCACAGGCCTGTCCCTAGTGACTTACTCTCACCTGTTGGATCTCCTTACCCCATGTTCTAAGGTTCTACAGCCCCACAAAAGAGCTACTATATAGGGGACAAACTTCTCCAACCATTAGCCTATGAGGGTAAATTTCTCATCCAAACCATATAGCATGTCTTTATTGTCACTTTTTCTTCAAATGTATTTTTAATATGATATATTTAAAAACAAGAAATAAGGGACTGGGGATTTAGCTCAGTGGTAGAGTGCTTACCTAGGAAGCGCAAGGCCCTGGGTTCGGTCCCCAGCTCCGAAAAAAAAGAACCAAAAAAAAAAAAAAACCAAAAAAAAAAAAAAAACCAAGAAATAAAATTCTGAGCATCAAGAAAGCAAATAACCCAACAGAGTTTTCGAAAGAGAAAATGCAAATATCTGTGAAATACTTAAAGAAATGTCCAACATTCCTAGCCATCACAGAGATGTACATTTAAATTCCTCTTACTCCAAGTCAGAATGGTCAAGATTAATAAAAACAAATGACAACTCATGCTGATGACAGGAAAGGGGAAGAGTTATTACATGCTGGTGAGAGTGCAATGTAAAACCCATGTGGAGGTTCGCAAGAATCTTGGAATTGATCTCCCTCAAGATCTAGTCATATTACCCAAAGGACTCTATATCCTGCCCCAGAGATACTTCCTTATCCAGGTGCATTGTTACTCTACTCATAAAGGACAGGAATCGGAAATAGCTGTTCGCCAACTGATAGATGGATAGTGAAAATGTGGTACAGATGTACAACGGAATATTTTTTCAGCTCTTAAGAAAAATGAAATTTGCACAGAGCTCAAAGTAGTCATCCTAAGTGAGGTAACCCGGAGCCAAAAGACAAACTCTGCCTGCATACTCTTATATGTGGATGTTAGCTTTTAAACTTTCAGTATGTGTGCTACAACATGAGTACTGCAGATGTTAGATACCTAGTAACAGGAGGGGATTTTCCAAGGAAGAGGGAATAGAATATAGTGTTATGGAGAGATAAAGCATCAATGGGACTAGGAGGAAAAGAGAAGACCTGGAGGAGCATAATAAAGAAGGGAATATGGGGAGGGAGCACTAACACTAAAGACTTTGAAAAACCATATGATGGAAACATTACTATATTATTTTTTTATTAAGTATATGACTACTAGGATGAGAGAATCTAATTACATAGTCATGCCAACTCTACTGTGGTAAAAGCAAATCAGGAAGATACACCATAGTCTTTTTTCTCTAAGATGCCTCCTGATTGCATATAGGTCTCTGTGCCCTTGGATCAGCTTTGCATTGGTTCCCTTCCTTGTGATGTTTTAGTATCATTATTTTGGACTAGGTAGAAACCTTAAGAATAATGGATATAATTCTAACTATTTGGGAACTTTCTGCCCAGTATTTTGGGACAGTTTTGCTCAATGTCTTTGTTTTGTTCAATGTCAAAGCAATTTTCATGCATTTCAACACAGAAGTTTCTCTTCTAGGGCTTAGAGCTATGACACTCGCAAACTCTACTTAGTATCAACATTACTAGTCGGTTTCTGAACCATTGTATGTTTCTCTCACTTGTAAGATGGGACTGATGATGCTATACACTGCATGGAATTTCAGTGCTTACACAAATGATGGGCACTTATTTATACAGAGTATCCAGAAGTCTAGTTAGCTTTTCACACCACATCTCACCCCCAAGGCCCCAAACATTATAGACCGCTTCTTACTTAGTTGTACTGCATAATAAACCTTAAGGGACAGAGGCTGGTACATTGGTTCCTCAATTAGACTATATATTCTCTGAAAGAACCATCATCACTTTACTGAAGTGCCTAGCAACAAAAAGCCTACAGTAAAATATTTGTGGGCAGCAGCTCTCTGCTCCCAGACCCGGTGAGAGAGAGACCCAACCGCCTGGTCAGGTGGGCACTCCTGAGGCTGCAGAGCGGAAGAGACCACCAACACTGCTCACCCCTGCCCACATCCCTGGCCCAAGAGGAAACTGTATAAGGCCTCTGGGCTCCCGTGGGGGAGGGCCCAGGAGCGGCAGGACCCCTGCCACAGACACCGCCGGACCCTGAAGGAAACAGACCGGATAAACAGTTCTCTGCACCCAAATCCCGTGGGAGGGAGAGCTAAACCTTCAGAGAGGCAGACAGGCCTGGGAAACCAGAAGAGACTGCTCCCTGCACACACATCACGGACGCCAGAGGAAAAAGCCAAAGACCATCTGGAACCCTGGTGCACTGAAGCTCCCGGAAGGGGCGGCACAGGTCTTCCTGGTTGCTGCCGCTGCAGAGAGCCCCTGGGCAGCACCCCACGAGCGAACTTGAGCCTCGGGACCACAGGTAAGACCAAATTTTCTGCTGCAAGAAAGCTGCCTGGTGAGCTTGGGACACACGGAAGCAGAATTTCTCTAGAACCGGGCACGTTCTGTGTTTACCGGAAGTCCCACACCCGCGGATCCCGGCCCGCAGCAGCTCTCTGCTCCCAGACCTGGTGAGAGAGAGACCCAACCGCCTGGTCAGGTGGGCACTCCTGAGGCTGCAGAGCGGAAGAGACCACCAACACTGCTCACCCCTGCCCACATCCCTGGCCCAAGAGGAAACTGTATAAGGCCTCTGGGCTCCCGTGGGGGAGGGCCCAGGAGCGGCAGGACCCCTGCCACAGACACCGCCGGACCCTGAAGGAAACAGACCGGATAAACAGTTCTCTGCACCCAAATCCCGTGGGAGGGAGAGCTAAACCTTCAGAGAGGCAGACAGGCCTGGGAAACCAGAAGAGACTGCTCCCTGCACACACATCTCGGACGCCAGAGGAAAAAGCCAAAGACCATCTGGAACCCTGGTGCACTGAAGCTCCCGGAAGGGGCGGCACAGGTCTTCCTGGTTGCTGCCGCTGCAGAGAGCCCCTGGACAGCACCCCACGAGCAAACCTGAGCCTCGGGACCACAGGTAAGACCAAATTTTCTGCTGCAAGAAAGCTGCCTGGTGAACTCAAGACACAGGCCCACAGGAACAGCTGAAGACCTGTAGAGAGGAAAAACTACACGCCCGAAAGCAGAACACTCTGTCCCCATAACTGACTGAAAGAGAGGAAAACAGGTCTACAGCACTCCTGACACACAGGCTTATAGGACAGTCTAGCCACTGTCAGAAATAGCAGAACAAAGTAACACTAGAGATAATCTGATGGCGAGAGGCAAGCGCAGGAACCCAAGCAACAGAAACCAAGACTACATGGCATCATCGGAGCCCAATTCTCCCACCAAAACAAACATGGAATATCCAAACACACCAGAAAAGCAAGATCTAGTTTCAAAATCATATTTGATCATGATGCTGGAGGACTTCAGGAAAGACCTGAACACACTTAGGGAAGCACAGGAAAACATTAATAAACAAGTAAAAGCCTACAGAGAGGAATCGCAAAAATCCCTGAAAGAATTCCAGGAAAACACAATCAAACAGTTGAAGGAATTAAAAATGGAAATAGAAGCAATCAAGAAAGAACACATGGAAACAACCCTGGATATAGAAAACCAAAAGAAGAGACAAGGAGCTGTAGATACAAGCTTCACCAACAGAATACAAGAGATGGAAGAGAGAATCTCAGGAGCAGAAGATTCCATAGAAATCATTGACTCAACTGTCAAAGATAATGTAAAGCGGAAAAAGCTACTGGTCCAAAACATACAGGAAATCCAGGACTCAATGAGAAGATCAAACCTAAGGATGATAGGTATAGAAGAGAGTGAAGACTCCCAGCTCAAAGGACCAGTAAATATCTTCAACAAAATCATAGAAGAAAACTTCCCTAACCTAAAAAAAGAGATACCCATAGACATACAGGAAGCCTACAGAACTCCAAATAGATTGGACCAGAAAAGAAACACCTCCCGTCACATAATTGTCAAAACACCAAACGCACAAAATAAAGAAAGAATATTAAAAGCAGTAAGGGAAAAAGGTCAAGTAACATATAAAGGGAGACCTATCAGAATCACACCAGACTTCTCGCCAGAAACTATGAAGGCCAGAAGATCCTGGACTGATGTTATACAGACCCTAAGAGAACACAAATGCCAGCCCAGATTACTGTATCCAGCAAAACTCTCAATTAACATTGATGGAGAAACCAAGATATTCCATGACAAAACCAAATTTACACAATATCTTTCTAAAAATCCAGCACTACAAAGGATAATAAATGGTAAAGCCCAACATAAGGAGGCAAGCTATACCCTAGAAGAAGCAAGAAACTAATCGTCTTGGCAACAAAACAAAGAGAATGAAAGCACACAAACATAACCTCACATCAAATATGAATATAACGGGAAGCAATAATCACTATTCCTTAATATCTCTCAATATCAATGGCCTCAACTCCCCAATAAAAAGACATAGATTAACAAACTGGATACGCAACGAGGACCCTGCATTCTGCTGCCTACAGGAAACACACCTCAGAGACAAAGACAGACACTACCTCAGAGTGAAAGGCTGGAAAACAACTTTCCAAGCAAATGGTCAGAAGAAGCAAGCTGGAGTAGCCATTCTAATATCAAATAAAATCAATTTCCAACTAAAAGTCATCAAAAAAGATAAGGAAGGACACTTCATATTCATCAAAGGAAAAATCAACCAAGATGAACTCTCAATCCTAAATATCTATGCCCCAAATACAAGGGCACCTACATATGTAAAAGAAACCTTACTAAAGCTCAAAACACACATTGCACCTCACACAATAATAGTGGGAGATTTCAACACCCCACTCTCATCAATGGACAGATCATGGAAACAGAAATTAAACAGTGATGTAGACAGACTAAGAGAAGTCATGAGCCAAATGGACTTAACGGATATTTATAGAACATTCTATCCTAAAGCAAAAGGATATACCTTCTTCTCAGCTCCTCATGGTACTTTCTCCAAAATTGACCATATAATTGGTCAAAAAACGGGCCTCAACAGGTACAGAAAGATAGAAATAATCCCATGCGTGCTATCGGACCACCACGGCCTAAAACTGGTCTTCAATAACAATAAGGGAAGAATGCCCACATATACGTGGAAATTGATCAATGCTCTACTCAATGATAACCTGGTCAAGAAAGAAATAAAGAAAGAAATTAAAAACTTTTTAGAATTTAATGAAAATGAAGATACAACATACTCAAACTTATGGGACACAATGAAAGCTGTGCTAAGAGGAAAACTCATAGCGCTGAGTGCCTGCAGAAAGAAACAGGAAAGAGCATATGTCAGCAGCTTGACAGCACACCTAAAAGCTCTAGAACAAAAAGAAGCAAATACACCCAGGAGGAGTAGAAGGCAGGAAATAATCAAACTCAGAGCTGAAATCAACCAAGTAGAAACAAAAAGGACCATAGAAAGAATCAACAGAACCAAAAGTTGGTTCTTTGAGAAAATCAACAAGATAGATAAACCCTTAGCCAGACTAACGAGAGGACACAGAGAGTGTGTCCAAATTAACAAAATCAGAAATGAAAAGGGAGACATAACTACAGATTCGGAGGAAATTCAAAAAATCATCAGATCTTACTATAAAAACCTATATTCAACAAAATTTGAAAATCTTCAGGAAATGGACAATTTCCTAGACAGATACCAGGTATCGAAGTTAAATCAGGAACAGATAAACCAGTTAAACAACCCCATAACTCCTAAGGAAATAGAAGCAGTCATTAAAGGTCTCCCAACCAAAAAGAGCCCAGGTCCAGACGGGTTTAGTGCAGAATTCTATCAAACCTTCATAGAAGACCTCATACCAATATTATCCAAACTATTCCACAAAATTGAAACAGATGGAGCCCTACCGAATTCCTTCTACGAAGCCACAATTACTCTTATACCTAAACAACACAAAGACACAACAAAGAAAGAGAACTTCAGACCAATTTCCCTTATGAATATCGACGCAAAAATACTCAATAAAATTCTGGCAAACCGAATTCAAGAGCACATCAAAACAATCATCCACCATGATCAAGTAGGCTTCATCCCAGGCATGCAGGGATGGTTTAATATACGGAAAACCATCAACGTGATCCATTATATAAACAAACTGAAAGAACAGAACCACATGATCATTTCATTAGATGCTGAGAAAGCATTTGACAAAATTCAACACCCCTTCATGATAAAAGTCCTGGAAAGAATAGGAATTCAAGGCCCATACCTAAACATAGTAAAAGCCATATACAGCAAACCAGTTGCTAACATTAAACTAAATGGAGAGAAACTTGAAGCAATCCCACTAAAATCAGGGACTAGACAAGGCTGCCCACTCTCTCCCTACTTATTCAATATAGTTCTTGAAGTTCTAGCCAGAGCAATCAGACAACAAAAGGAGATCAAAGGGATACAGATCGGAAAAGAAGAGGTCAAAATATCACTATTTGCAGATGACATGATAGTATATTTAATTGATCCCAAAATTCCACCAGAGAACTACTAAAGCTGATAAACAACTTCAGCAAAGTGGCTGGGTATAAAATTAACTCAAATAAATCAGTTGCCTTCCTCTATACAAAAGAGAAACAAGCCGAGAAAGAAATTAGGGAAACGACACCCTTCATAATAGACCCAAATAATATAAAGTACCTCGGTGTGACTTTAACCAAGCAAGTAAAAGATCTGTACAATAAGAACTTCAAGACACTGAGGAAAGAAATTGAAGAAGACCTCAGAAGATGGAAAGATCTCCCATGCTCATGGATTGGCAGGATTAATATGGTAAAAATGGCCATTTTACCAAAAGCAATCTACAGATTCAATGCAATCCCCATCAAAATACCAATCCAATTCTTCAAAGAGTTAGACAGAACAATTTGCAAATTCATCTGGAATAACAAAAAACCCAGGATAGCTAAAGCTATCCTCAACAATAAAAGGACTTCAGGGGGAATCACTATCCCTGAACTCAAGCAGTATTACAGAGCAATTTGATAAAAACTGCATGGTATTGGTACAGAGACAGACAGATAGACCAATGGAATAGAATTGAAGACCCAGAAATGAACCCACACACCTATGGTCACTTGATTTTTGACAAAGGAGCCAAAACCATCCAATGGAAAAAAGATAGCATTTTCAGCAAATGGTGCTGGTTCAACTGGAGGGCAACATGTAGAAGAATGCAGATCGATCCATCCTTATCACCCTGTACAAAGCTTAAGTCCAAGTGGATCAAGGACCTCCACATCAAACCAGACACACTCAAACTAATAGAAGAAAAACTAGGGAAGCATCTGGAACACATGGGCACTGGAAAAAATTTCCTGAACAAAACACCAATGGCTTATGCTCTAAGATCAAGAATCGACAAATGGGATCTCATAAAACTGCAAAGCTTCTGTAAGGCAAAGGACACTGTGGTTAGGACAAAACGGCAACCAACAGATTAGTAAAAGATCTTTACCAATCCTACAACAGATAGAGGCCTTATTTCCAAAATATACAAAGAACTCAAGAAGTTAGACCGCAGGGAAACAAATAACCCTATTAAAAAATGGGGTTCAGAGCTAAACAAAGAATTCACAGCTGAGGAATGCCGAATGGCTGAGAAACACCTAAAGAAATGTTCAACATCTTTAGTCATAAGGGAAATGCAAATCAAAACAACCCTGAGATTTCACCTCACACCAGTGCGATTGGCTAAGATCAAAAACTCAGGTGACAGCAGATGCTGGCGAGGATGTGGAGAAAGAGGAACACTCCTCCATTGTTGGTGGGATTGCAGACTGGTAAAACCATTCTGGAAATCAGTCTGGAGGTTCCTCAGAAAATTGGACATTGAACTGCCTGATGATCCAGCTATACCTCTCTTGGGCATATACCCAAAAGATGCCTCAACATATAAAAGAGACACGTGCTCCACTATGTTCATCGCAGCCTTATTTATAATAGCCAGAAGCTGGAAAGAACCCAGATGCCCTTCAACAGAGGAATGGATACAGAAAATGTGGTACATCTACACAATGGAATATTACTCAGCTATCAAAAACAACGAGTTTATGAAATTCGTAGGCAAATGGTTGGAACTGGAAAATATCATCCTGAGTGAGCTAACCCAATCACAGAAAGACATACATGGTATGCACTCATTGATAAGTGGCTATTAGCCCAAATGCTTGAATTACCCTAGATCCCTAGAACAAACGAAACTCAAGACGGATGATCAAAATGTGAATGCTTCACTCCTTCTTTAAAAGGGGAACAAGAATACCCTTGGCAGGGAAGAGAGAGGCAAAGATTAAAACAGAGACTGAAGGAACACCCATTCAGAGCCTGCCCCACATGTGGCCCATACATATACAGCCACCCAATTAGACAAGATGGATGAAGCAAAGAAGTGCAGACCGACAGGAGCCGGATGTAGATCGCTCCTGAGAGACACAGCCAGAATACAGCAAATATAGAGGCGAATGCCAGCAGCAAACCACTGAACTGAGAATAGGTCCCCTATTGAAGGAATCAGAGAAAGAACTGGAAGAGCTTGAAGGGGCTCGAGACTCCAAAAGTACAACAGTGCCAAGCAACCAGAGCTTCCAGGGACTAAGCCACTACCTGAAGACTATACATGGACTGACCCTGGACTCTGACCCCATAGGTAGCAATGAATATCCTAGTAAGAGCACCAGTGGAAGGGGAAGCCCTGGGTCCTGCTAAGACTGAACCCACAGTGAACTAGTCTATGGGGGGAGGGCGGCAATGGGGGGAGGGTTGGGAGGGGAACACCCATAAGGAAGGGGAAGGGGGTGGGGGATGTTTGCCCGGAAACCGGGAAAGGGAATAACACTCGAAATGTATATAAGAAATACTCAAGTTAATAAAAAAAAAAAAAGAAAGAAATGTAAATAAGAAATACTCAAGTTAATAATAATAATAATAAATAAAAAAAAATATTTGCGAATGGTTGTCCTTTAAAATACTGCACATTTCAAGGTTTCCACTAAGACTCTACCCCTTAATTTTATTCATTTGTTCTGTCTAACTCCCAGAGCTGAATAGGCCCATGCTGGAGACCATGGCTTTAAAATTAGCATCAATTAAAGCAATGTGTAAATAGGCTAATGTGGACTAGTCCAACGCTAGAGCTACGGCGCCTTCATTTCTTCTGGATTCTGTTCCTTGCTGATATCCACTTGTTAAAATGTTTAAACTATCAAGGACCATGGGGCAACTTTGCTATCAAAACACATTCCAATAAAGGAAAAAAGAAATTGAAAGATCTGTCATCATCGAATAAGGTAACCAGCTGCTGTGGACACCTTTCAATCATTTGGAGTTAGGTGCCAGGTAAAATTGAATAGAGGCGAACACAAATCAGGTCAGTGACATGAACTATTTTAATAGGCCAGTCAAGGTGCAAAAAACAAAGCAAGAGAAGAAGAATTTGCTGTACTTGATGTGTTTGAGGGGGAGTCGAAGTCAAGTGTGATTTTGGCAGGGGACACTGGTCATTAAACTGATCCATATTTGAGAGAGAATTTCTGCTTCCCTAATTGGGTGGTGCCACACAGACAGGTCTCACCTCAGATCCAGGCTGCAGCTCATGCCTGCACTCAGCCTGAAGTGCTCAGGGCTGAGCTTTGAGGAGACTGGAAAGCAGCTCTACTAATGTGAGGGCTTCCCAGCTGCAGCTCTCCACAGGAGCACTGCTGATTTAGAAGGGGATTTGTAGAGCCAAAGGAGGGATGCTGGCATTCTCAGAGCAGAGACCCTTTGGCCTGCTTTAATCAGGACCAAAGCTTACAAGAGACATCACACTCTCCTCCTGTTTTCCCAGTGTCCTATCTACAACACCATCTTTCTGAAATTAGGAGGAAATGTTAGGGCCCCTCTTCTTGTTCCTTTACATTTCTATCCTGAAGAGTTACTTTTATTTTTCAGTTTTATCTTAAATTTTCCTTCCATGACTGACAAGAGGGCTTTTTTTTCACGCCCTTCCCATATTCGCCTCCCTATGGCCAATTTTCTCCTATGCTTCAGTTAAACACTATCCCAGAGCATATGATAAGGATGATGAGAAAGTAGGTAACGTGTAATCTCTAACTTCAAGTAAATCATGGAAGATTAATTTCATCTTTTGTAAAAGATGGAATAGTGTGTGAAATGGGCAATTTGAATATTTTCAGGGTAGAGGAGTTGGGCCTTACTTGATTACTCTAAACCAATTGAAGAGATTTAAAAAAAAAAAAAAACAAGGGAAAAATTGAACACTTGCTTTCCCTATCCCTTCCCCTACCAGGCACTCGTTCCTTTATGAAGCTCACATTGACAGCGTAATGAATGCACAGCACAGCTGTCAAAGGAAATGTTTGAGCTGTTGTGAAATTGCAGGCTGCTGCGGAAATGACTCAAGCACGCCATTACCTCTTGCTGCATTTAGAACAAATAAGCCACCTGCCCTTTAGGTATTATCTGATCTGCTTCAATAGGCTGCTATATAGACCCCCACAGAAGACTCCAAACAGTTTCTTCTGTGGTTTCTGCTCAGAGAACTGCATCTTGTGCAGCTTGGACTCTGTTTTCTCAGTACTTTCCTCCCTGGCTCTGCCCCTTGCGTACACGATATGAACAGTCACATACACCCCTTTCTGGGTTAACTCACGTCTCATCTCTGTGACCAGGCAGCCAGCTAGAGTGCATACCTCAGGCTGCTATATCTGCAAGCTGTGCTGGTCCTGCTGAAAACTTGTTACCTGAAATGCAGTTTTCTTGGTTGGGACTCTGTCCCCCAGGTAAATGCAGTTCTCTTTTAGACATAGGCTTATAAGAAGCATTCTAGGATTGCATTGCCGATCTGAGATGGAGACATTAATTAAGCTATTTTGGCAGGATGATTGTGGCTCTTCAGTTCTTACTAGAAGATTTCCAGGACATGCTCATGCCTTAATGTGCTCTTGCTCTACATTCTAGTAAGGAAAACTTGGCATCATTTACATGTGACTCATTGGGATCTACCAAATCAAAATGCTATGAGTCAACAGACAGTTTCTAAAGCCTAAAGCTGAGACTTTTCTGATTTGCTATAACTATCTACTTATTCCCAGCCATATACTTAAAAAGTGTTTTGATTTGTGGCTTTCTTTGTTCTGTTACTATAAAATATTTATGAAATTGCTTCTACTTTGGAACATGGGGTTTGGAGCAATATAAGATGAGCTACTCCATAGTTTGGTTGTAGTAAGTTTACTTTTTGATTTTTGTGGTATAGAAATACATAATTACAGTTATTATTCTGGAATGTGTGTACTTGGGGCTCATGTGCAAAGGTACATACATGGAGGCCACAATTCAAATCTCAGTAGCCAGTTCTTTGCTTGTCCTATGCAGATCCTAGGGTTAGAACTCAGATCATCAGGTTTGAGAGTAAATAGTCTCATGCAGCCACCAAGCTGACTCAGTTCTTGACATTTTCAACCCAAAATGAGTTCATCAGGGTGTAACCCCATGCTAAGTTAAGAACATTTGTATTTTGAACTCATTCTTCCCTTTACACAGATCGTTGTGAGTCCTGAACAGTGATGAAAAGCGGATTAAATAAAGTCTGCAATGTAATCAATGTAATCATTCTCTCAGGATGGAGATACACACACACACACACACACACACACACACACACACACACATACACACACGGGGGGGAGAGAGAGACAGAAAGAGAGAGACAGAGACACACAGAGAGACAGAGACACACAGAGAGACAAAAGAGAAGAGAGATAGAGATAGATGGAGAGATAGGTAGATAGATAAAGGACGGGTATGAATAGATATGAGGCCACCTAGATAGTATCCAGCTCATCTCAGGAGATGAACATATGTCTCCTTCAAAAGTTTCCTTTTCTCAATCACTCCCTTCAGTTCCCGCCCGTCCTTCAAGCTCCACAGTTTTATTCTGAAAACACAACTGATTGTATCATCTCTTTGCTGACTAACCTTTAATGGCTCATGCCATAGAGCATGAATGCTGAGTTCTTTATCATGAAATTCAAGGCCACACAAATCTTCTTTCCAATTAACTTTGGAGACTTTTCCAACCACTTTCCTTAGACCCCAATCTATTTCCTTAACCTGATAGTGTCCCAGATTTTCTCACAGACCACTCCTGTGTTCACGTCTCCTTATCTCAATTGCTCTTAACTTGCTCTTGATAAACCCTTCCTCTGTGAGGTTGGCCTCAAATATCACATTCCCATGAAGTACCTTGTACTGTCCTACTCAGAAATAATCCTCTCCAAAATATGTTCCCTTAAAATACTATAGCACATTCTGTCCTATGATTGAGTGAGACATTTCTTCTGATAGATTATTCACTGGGCAAAACGCTGTGGCTCTGGGCTTGATTAGCAGTAACTACTGATCTTATAGATTTATTGTTCTGGGTTGGGACATGACAGGATTGGTCAGAAGTAGAGGATATTCACAGGGGAACTCAGACCATGTCGGAGAAAGAAAGACAAGGGATGTTTGTTTGTCTGAGAAATGGATAAATGAAAGCCAGGGTGTGGAGGGGAGGCTAGGGAAGAGAAAAAAAGAAAGCCAGAAGTTCTGCACATATCAGGGAAGAAGTGAGTACCTCCAGTTCCCAGAGAAAGAAGAGTGTGGTGTCCAGGCCTTCCAGGAGTTCTGATCACTTGCAGCACTGAATTTTTGACTGGGTTGTAATAGAAAGAGTTGGAGGTCAGGGACATAGGTCCTTGCAGGCTGGAGCCTTGCACAGTCATCTTTATGACCCTTCCCTTCTCTCTTTCTCTAAACCTCCTTACACATTGCCTTGAATTTAGCAGGTCCACTGAATATGTTTGTTGAAATGACTCAACGTCAACAGATTTTATTTACATATAAATATTGTATGAGTTGTGAAAAGATATGTGTACACGAGATGATATTTTGAGAATAGTTAAAAGTCTTTCAGCAGTTTTCAAAAATGAATCTTTTGTAGTTTTGGGGTAAGGTATTATTTATACTCTAGGTAAACTTGTAGTCTGCAGCATCTGTATAATTCGGGTATCTGGAATATTTGATATCTATGTCTAACAAGTATTAGTGTGAAGTCTGAGTCATTAGGGTAGGAAAATAAGAAAGAGAATTTGGCCACTGTAGTCCTTAACATGTTTGTGATATAGGTAATTTTCACTTATCTTTTATATTCTTTGACCCTATGACACTTTCTGGTGTCATGAGAGACTCAGAATTCCATAACTTAGTGCTGTGGTTCAAAATTGTCAGGGTGAGTTCTGATAACAGTGTTGGATTTGAATACAAAGATTGTTTCAATGCTACATTTAAGATGATTTCTATCAGCACTAAACACATGCATCTTTATTGTGACTCACTAGAGGCATATTGGAGTCACTTGAAGAGATTGGGGAGTTGCTGGTATTTACTGGTCTCCTTTCTTCCTAATATAAAATATGATGTAAGACCATTGGATGGAATCTGCTTTTCCCAAAGTAAGCAAGTGAATAGGATGGTAGAAAAACACAGCAGCCATCTACTGTGTGGGGGACCTAATCTGAAGCTTCAGACCATGTAATGGCTCTATCATTCGCAAACTCTATAACAGCAGGTTTCTCTGTCTTTGTATCCTTCTCGGGGTGAATATAACGAGCACTTCAGAGAGTCCAGGTAAGTTCCTATACATAATCTGAACAAAATCCTTGTCCAGGCCCTGGTGCAAGGGGGCAGGGGCTGCTTACCCTGTCATCCTCATGAGTTACGACTCCTAGGTATGACTAGGAAAGATCTGGCATCCACAAAGCCTGTACAAAGGCTAGCAGCTGTACATGCAGGAGACACAAACAGGAACAAAAGGTGGGGTTGTGCAGAGCCTGATTGCATAGTTATGCAGAAGAACATTTGGCAGATTGCGCCCTTTAAACTAATAAATGAATGGCTGGCTGAGGCAGTGGATCCTGTCTCTAGACTGATTATAGAACATGTTTGGTGGTCTGCCTACATGGAACTCAGCAGAGGACCGTAGGAATCTGTCCATAAATACAATTGATAACTCTGAAAATGCTTTTTGCTACTCTAAAAAGACCCAACGTTCAACTATTTATTGTTAGTACCATTAATATTTCTAAGACCTAGATCTTAAGAGTCCACAGTCCTGTGGCTTTTAACCTGAGATTTGACCTAAATATTAAATCTAATCTTGTGGGTTTCATATAGGAAACAATATTGGTCACTTGTATCTGAATTATGTTGAAAGCAATAACTATTAAAGGAAGAAAGACAGCCATAGCTGCAAAGTTTCCAATAACTGTGAAATGGGACCAGGACTGGCTTTGGGGAGATAATAAAGGATATCTCAAGACATAGGAAAAAGGATGATCATGAATTTTATCCCACTGAGATTAAACTATTTCTTTAAATGTTTTTAAGAATCCCATACAATGTATTTTTATTTTAACCATGTTCACTCCTCCTCCCTCAGCTCCCCCTATATCCATCCCCACCTCTCTGTGCAGCCAGCTTTGCATCCTTCCTTCCCCACTCAGCCACCATTCTCTATCGTTTTCTCAAGCCCATCTGGTCCAGGTTTTGTTGACTTCTTTAGGGTTGAAAACTCCCCAATCTCTTATTTTCCACATAGTGACCAGCTGTGCTTCCTCCTGTTAATTTCCATCTACTGCAATGAAAAGCTTCAATGATGAGGGCTGAGAGATGCACTGATTGGTAAGTCATCAACACCAATAAGTCATTAATACCACTTACTTGAGTCATAAACATGGAAAAATTAAAGAATATTCATCACTATTGGCTAGCTAGCTTTCACAGAGCTGGATGGTGCTAGGGACACTACATGAGGAAAACAGTAACCAGCGGTTTCACATAGCAGTGAACTTCTTCATGGCCTGGCACTGGTGCAATAGTGACAAAAATAGAATAAACATTTGGTTTCTGAGCTGGAACCCATAACTGAGACAGTTAACAAGGCCAGGAAACAGTGGATAGATAGGTTATACGCCATACTGTTATTCTGTTAAATAGAGACCATATCGAAGCTAATGTATTTTGCTATACTAAGTAGCATTTCATGCTATATTATCCTTTGGGTAGATGAATTTTCTTCCTTTCTTTCTTCCTTCCTTCCTTCCTTTTTTCCTTCCTTTTTTCTTTTTTATTGGATATTTTATATTTACATTTCAAATGTTATCCCTTCCCCCCTCATTCTCCTTCTCCCTTCCCCTGTTTCTATGAAGATGTTCCCACTTCCATCCTCCCACTCCCCACTCAATGCCCAGGCATTCCCCTACACTGGGGAAACAAGCCTGATGCTAGACAATGCCATCCTCAGCTACATATGCGGCTGGAGCCGTAGGTCCCTCTATGTGTACTCTTCAGCTGGTGGTTTAGTTCTGGAGCTCTGGGTGGATCTGGTTGGTTGATATTGTTGTTCTTCCTATGGGGTTGCAAACCCTTCAGCTCCTTCAGTCCTTTCTCTAACTCTTCCATTGGGGTCCTCATGCTCAGTCTAATGGTTAACTGCAAGCATCCTCATTTGTATCAGTAAGGCTCTGGCAGAGCCTCTCAGGAGACATCCATATCTGGCTGCTGTCAGCAAGCTCTTCTTGGCATCAGCAATAATGGCTGTCTGGATATGGGATGGATCCCCAGGTGGAGTAGTCTCTGAATGACCTTTCCTTCAGTACCTGCTCCACTCTTTGTCCCTGTGTTTCCTCCTGTGAGAATTTTGTTCCCCCTTCTAAGAGGGACTGAAACACCCACATTTTGGTCTTCCTTCTTCTTGAGCTTCATATGGTCTGTGAATTGTATCTTGGGTATTCTGAACTTTGGAGTTAATATCCACTTATCAGTGAGTGCATAGCATGTGTGTACTTCTGTGACTGAGTTACCTCACTCAGGATATTTTCTAGTTCTATCCATTTTCTTAAGAATTTCATGTAGTCATTGTTTTTAATAGTTAAGTAGTACTCTGTTGTGTAGATGTACCACATTTTCGGTATCCACTCATCTGTTGAAGGACATCTGGATTCTTTCCAGATTCTGGCTGTAATAAATAAGGCTGCTATGAACATAGTGGATCATGTGTCCTTGTTATATGTTGGAGCATCTTTTGGATATATGCTCAGGAGTGGTATAGCTGGGGCCTCAGGTAGTACTATGTCCAGTTTCCGGGGGAATCAACAGACTGATGTGCCAACATGCAATCCCATCAACAATAGAGGAATGTTCCGAATTCTGCACATCCTTGCCAGCATCTGCTGCCACCTGAGTTTTTGATCTTAGCCATTCTGATTGGTGTTAGGTGGAATCTCAGAGTTGTTTTGATTTGTAGTTCACTGATGACTTAGGAAGCTGAATATTTCTTTAGGTGCTTCTCAGCCATTTGTTATTCTTCATTTGAGAATTCTTTGTTTCACTTTGAACCCCATTTTTTTATTAACTTGAGTATTTCTTATTTACATTTCGAGTGTTATTCCCTTTCCTGGTTTCCGGGCAAACATCCCCCTAATCCCTCCCCCTCCCCTCCTTTATGGCTGTTCCCCTCCCCATCCTCCCCCCATTGCCGCCCTCCCCCCAACAATCATGTTCACTGGGGGTTCAGTCTTAGCAGGACCCAGGGCTTCCCTTTCCACTGGTGCTCTTACTAGGATATTCATTGCTACCTATGAGGTCAGAGTCCAGGGTCAGTCCATGTATAGTCTTTAGGTAGTGGCTTAGTCCCTGGAAGCTCTGGTTGCTTGGCATTGTTGTACATATGGGGTCTCGAGCCCCCTTCAAGCTCTTCCAGTTCTTTCTCTGATTCCTTCAACGGGGGTCCTATTCTCAGTTCAGTGGTTTGCTGCTGGCATTCGCCTCTGTATTTGCTGTATTCTGGCTGTGTCTCTCAGGAGTGATCTACATCCGGTTCCTGTCGGCCTGCACTTCTTTGCTTCATCCATCTTGTCTAATTGGATGGCTGTATATGTATGGGCCACATGTGGGGCAGGCTCTGAATTGAACCCCATTTTTTATTGGATATTTTTATTTACATTTCAAATGCTATTTCCTTTCCCAGTTTCCCATCTGTAACCCCTTATCTCATCCCTCTCCCCTTCTTCTATAAGGGCGTTACCCCTCCCAAACTATTCCCCCTTCCCACCTCCCTGCCCTGACATTCCCTTACAATGAGAGGTACAGCTTTGGCAGGACCAAGGGCTTCTCCTCCCATTGGTGCCCAACAAGACCATCCTTGGCTACATATGCAGCTGGAGGCATGGATCTGTCCATGGATATGTCTTTGGGTAGTGGTTTAGTCCCTGGGAGCTCTGGTTGGTTGGCATTGTTGTTCTTATGGGGTTGCAAGCCCCTTCAGCTTCTTCAATCCTTTATCTAATTCCTCCAATGAGGACATTGTTCTCAGTTCAATGGTTTGCTGCTAGCATTCCTCTCTGTATTTGTCTTGCTCTGGCTGACCTTCTCAGGAGACAGCTATATCAGGCTTCTGTCAGCATGCACTTCTTGGCTTCATCAATATTGTCTAGGTTTGGTGGTTTTATATATATGGGCTGGATCCCCAGGTGGGACAGGCTCTGAATGGCCATTCCTTCAGTCTCAGCTTCAAATTTGGTCTCCGTATCTCCTCCTATGAATATTTTTGTTCCCCCCTCTTAAGAAGCATCTGTACTTTGGTGGTACTTCTTCTTGAGCTTCATGTGGTCTGTGGATTGTATCTTGGGTAATTTGAGCTTTTGGGCTAATATCTACTTATCAGTGAGTTCATACCATGTGTGTTTTCTTGTGATTGGGTTACCTGACTCAGGATATTTTCTAGTTCCATCCATTTGCTATGAATTTCATGAACTCATTGTTTTTGATAGCTGAGTGGTACTCCATTGTGTAGATGTGCCACATTATCTGTATCCATTCCTTTGTTGAAGGAATTCCATTCCGTTTCTCTGTACCCCCTTTTTAATAAGATTTGATTCTTTGTAGTCTAACTTCTTGAGTTCTTTGTATATGTTAGATATTAGCCCTCTATCGGGTGTAGGATTGGTAAAGATCTTTTTCCAATTTCTTGGATGCTGTTTTGTCCTATTAACAGTATCCTTTGTCTTATAGAAGCTCTGTGATTTTATGAGATCCCATTTGTTGATTCTTGATCTTAGAGAATAAGTCATTGGTGTTCTCTTCAAGAAAATTTCCCCTGTGCCTATGTGAGGAACACTGTGTGTTTTGAGCTTTAGTAAAGTTAATTTATGAATGTGGGTGCCCTTGCATTTGGAGGATTGATGTTCAGAATTTGAGAGTTCATCTTGCTAGATTTTTCCTTTGATGAATATGAAGTGTTCTTCATATTTTTAATAACTTTTGATTGGAAGTCTATTTTATTCATTATTAGAATGGCTACTCCAGCTTGTTTCTTCAGAGCATTTGCTTGGAAAATTGTTTTCCAGCCCTTCACTCTGAGGTAGTGTCTGTCTTTGTCACTAAGGAGTGGTTTTTTTTTTTTTTTGTTTTTGTTTTTTGTTTTTTTTTGTATGCAGCAAAATTCTGGGTCCCATTTATGTATCCAGTCTGTTAGTCTATATGTTTTTATTGGGGAATTGAATCCATTGATGTTTAGAGATATTAAGGAACAGTGACTGTTTTTTCCTGTTATTTTTGTTGTTAAAAGTGAAATTATGGTTTTTTGGCTATCGTTGTTTAGGCTTGTTGAAAGTATATTACTTTCTTGCTTTTTCTAGGATGTAGTTTCCTTTCTTGTTTTGGAATTTTCCATCTATCATTCTTTGTAGGTTTGGATTTGTGTGAAGACACTGGGTAAATTTGATTTTGTCATGGAATATCTTGGTTTCTCCATTTATAGTAGTTAAGAGTTTTGTTGAGTATAGAAGCCTGGGTTGGCATTTGTGTTCTCTTACAGACTGTATGACGTTTGTCTTGGATCTTCTAGCTTTCATAGTCTTTGTTGAGAAGTCTGGTGTAATTCTGATAGGTCTGCCTTTATATGTTATTTGATCTTTTTTCCTTACTGCTTTTAATATTCTTTCTTTGTTTTGTGTATTTGTTTTTTTGACTATTATGTGATGGGAGGATGGCCCAATCCATTTGGAATTCTGTAGGCTTCTTGTATGTTCATGTTCTCTTTCTTTAGGGAAGTTTTCTTCTATAATTTTGTTGAAAATATTTATTGTCTCTTTATATTGGGAATATTCACTCTATTCTATACCTATTATCTTTAGGTTTGATCTTCTCATCATGTCCTGGATTTCCTGGATGTTTTGGGTTAGGAGCTTTCTTCATTTTGCATTTTCTTTGACTATGTGTCAATGTTTTAAATGGTATCTTCCACACTTGAGATTCTCTCTTCTATCTCCCATGATCTATTAATTATTCTTGCATCTATGACTCCTGATCTTTTTGTTTTCTCCAGTTGTATCTTTCTTTTTGATTTCTTTATTGTTTCTATTTCCATTTTTAGATCCTGGATGGTTTTGTTCAATTCCTTTACCTGTTTCATTGTGCTTTCCTGAAACTCCTTAAGGGATTTTTGTGTTTCCTCTTTAAGGTTTTCTACTTGTTTACCTGTGTTTTCCTCTATTTCTTTAAGGGAGTTAGTTATGTCCTTCTTAAAGTCTTCTATCATCATCATGAGATGTGATTTTCAATCCAAATCTTGCTTTTCTGGTGTGTTGGGATATCCAGTAATTGGTGTGGTGGGAGAACTGATGTTGCCAAGTAGTCTTGTTTTCTGTTCCTTTGGTTCTTGCTCTTGTCTCTTGCAATCTGGTTATCTCTAATGATAGTTAGTATTTCTCTCTGTGGCTGGAGTTTTTCCCTCCTGTGGGTGTGTGAGCCTGTGATCTTAGGAGTGAGAAGGCTCCTGAGAGACCAACTCTCTCACGGCAAGTTTTGGGTTTGGAGGGCCGTGGAACAGCCTTAGTTCTGGACGAAGATGGAAACTGGAAGGGTCCTTTCCCAGGATGCTCTGCAGTTCTTGTGTCCTGTGTTTTCCTTTCAGGTCCCTCTTTGGACAGTTATTGAAGTGAAAGTGGGGTCTCACCTGTGAGCTTAGGAATGAGAGCACTTTTGGGAGACCAGCTCTCCATCTGGTTTTGGGTCGAGATGGAACAGCCTTAGCTCTGGGTGCAGATGAAGATGGGAAGGGACATCAGGAATATTTTACATTCAAATCAAGAAATGTTCCTATCCTCTAAGCATTCCCTTATCAGAATCTTCTATTAGTATACTACATGTTGTAATCAATGAACAAATACCATTCAATTAAACAATAATAAACATATACATTATTATTATCTATTCTTCACTGTTTACATTTTGTATATATCATAACAAGCTTTTACTCTTACATGTAGAATAATTTTTATTGAACTAAAAATTTCACATGATCTAGATCAGTGCTTCATTCAGCTATAATCAGGGAGGCTTCCTCCTGCAGCAAATATAGAGAATGAATATAGAGGTGTAGAGCCAGACATTATGTAGGATGATCTTGGAACACACCGTTCTAAATGACATATCTCCATCAAGTTCCTCCCTTCAAAGCTCAGGGAATCTAGCAGAAGAGGAGGTTTGGTGTGTAAACCAGAGACCATGAAAGAAACCAAGAGAACAAGGCTCTCTAAATTAAATGAGCAGCTCATATGGGCTCACAGAGCCTGAAGCACTAAGAACAGGGCCTATACAGAGACTGGGAGGGATCTGTCTTTCTTTTCTGAGGCAGGGTTTTTTATGTAGCCCTGGTTGTCCTGGAACTTACTCTGAGGTCATGCTGGTCTTGAATTCAGAGATTCATCTACCTCTGCCTCCCAGTGTTGTGATTAAATGGGGCCACTGGCAACACATGGCACCCGGCAGATTTATTTTCTATAGAAAATTAAAGAACAAAATTTATTTGTGGCAAAAAGCTACTTTTTAGATAATATTTTTGATTTTATCTCCCTTGAGGTACCATTCTTAGACAAAGCTATGTAACATAGTTTCTCTGTCTCAAATAGAATAAACAGAACATTGTTAAACCACTGTTATATTTCAGTTTTAAAGGATGACTATAGTAATAGTAACATTAAAAGAGAATGAAATATGTGCATATGTATCTTCTTAAATGCATTACAATCTGGTTTATAGATTGCACCAGGTTTTATGTTCATTTAGAAATCATAAGTTAGGACTAGCAAGCATGATCTTCATGAATGGTGCTGGAAGAATTGCAAGTTCAAGACCCATGTGGGTTTTTGAGTGAATCCAGGACCAACCTAGGCCACCTAATGAGACACTCTTTCAAAATTATAATACCAAGAATAGAGCTGAGTAGTACAATGATTACCTAGTATACATGCTGCACTATGTTCAGTCCCCATGGACTGACAAACAAATCAAAACAAAGCAAAGGAGAACAAAGCAAACTGAGCCAAACAAAAATCAAAGTAAACCAGGAGGCAATCCTAAGTTCATTATATGTTCTGCTGATTGGCTATGTAGGAGTGCTATGGTTCATTTCTATCTGTGAAAAAATATTCTCCAGAAAACCCAGTAGGTCAAAGCTATGTGGTGCTGGGGAGTGTTTGGGTCTCTTTGGTGAGCTAGCCTGGCCTAATTGGTGAGCCTCAGGCCACCGAATGATCAGATCTCAAAACAAATAAGTACAAACAACTGGTCTCAAGGCAAATGACATTCACAAGGAAAGATAGCCAAGGTTATCCTCTGCCCTCTGTCTGTCTGGCTCTGTCTATCTCTGTCTCTGTCTCTGTCTCTGACTCTCTCTTTCTCTCTCTCTCTCTCTCTCTCTCTCTCTCTCTGTGTGTGTGTATGTGTACATGTGTACAAATGTAGCTGCACACATATATGAACACAGATAAGTGAAACCAGTCATCTTAGGTTCTCCTGTAGACTCGCTTCTTCTCATATTCCCACAGTGGCTTTTTATTTTTGCTTAAGGTGTATGTTATATCAAGCTCTGTTTGCTCATCTTTTCTATTTCCCAAGCTGGGCTGTGGGAACAGTTCTTTTGTAGTTCTGGGGCCCAACATGGTGCCTGCCTTCTTACTTGCTCACTTAAATATTTGTTGAATGGTGGATGAATTATTGAAATGGTGCGGCTAAATTTTTGCAAAGCATAAAAGAAAAGATCAATAGTATAGTGTAATTGAATCGACTCGAGAGCCAGAATCAGTTACGAGGGGTTGAGAAATTGTAGTTCAAAAAAGAGGACCCAGGAAAGCATTAAATAGGTTTAGCATTTTTCACAGTACAAAAATACTCTCTGGGAGAGAAGAAGATTCCTTAATACATTAAATAACCGTCCTTATGATCTAAGTAATGATGCAAACAAGACGAGAAAAGAAAGGCATAAAACAATGCTCCAGACTGGTGTGTGATTACAAATTACAGAAAACCATATCTTAGGCGCTAATTTTATCATTCCAAACTAATTGGCAGGAGATAACCAGGTAAAGCATAACTGTGATCTCATAGATATTTGATGCACACATTTATTTGTTTATATACGTGTATGTCTCTGTGTGTGTGTGTGTGTGTGTGTGCGCGCGCGCGCCACTGTAAGGATACATAAGAGATAGTTAGTGACAACCACATTAATTAACCCAATTAAAAGTTATAAGTCCTTTTTATAGATGGCCAGACCATGAGTTTGTGCCTCTGAAAACCTCTTGGTGCCCCAGCTCAGAGATGCAGAGTTTTAAAAGATAAAACACACAAAGAGCTGATAAAAGACACATCAGAGTTGGAGGAGGGACAGAACAACCTTGGGATATTCATTCCTGGCAGAGCATAGTGGTTATTTTAGACATAACTTGCCACTTTGGTTAATACACGTGGACCATGATCAAGGCCATGGAAATCTCAAATGAGTTCCAAGGCAGATGTGACCGTTATAAGGAGAAGGTAGAGAACTGTCTGTCTAAGCAAACACAAAATGTAATCAGAACAAGACGACATTGCCTTAGTCATTTCACCACGTGCACCACCACCATGTACAGGCAGCACCACCAACTAGTTTTACGTGGGTTTGGGGCATGCTTATCTGTGTGTGCAGTTGGATCCTAAAGGAAACCAGTGGTCTGCAGTTTTATTCCCATGAGAAAGGTCTGTTCTTCTATGTGACTGCTTCACACTTCACACTGCCTGTATCATAACCCACACCAAGGCAGTCTGCACTCTCTCTGTGCTGCCTCCCCCTTTCCCTGCCATATCTGTTGAGACAAAATCAAAGCTTAAAAAAACACTCAAGACTCATGGCTCCTGGAAAAACAGGCTATGAAATCCTGGGAACCTGAAGTTTTCATCTGGCCTGTCAGGAAAATACCCCCAATTCTAATTTGAATTAGGCCAGAGCTACAGAGAATCATTTGAGTAGCTGCTGGTTAATGAGCTGTGGTTTACAGGTTGGGCCGCCTCATGCTTCCCCTGGAGTACATGGCAGGCTAAGTAATCCACTCTCATTATAACCTCAGCTCAAGAAGCTGCCCATTTGGAGGCAGCATAATGATGTGATGTTATGATGTTATATATCACAGAAATTAGAGTACGGGAACAAGAGCTGGTAGGTCATCTTGACTCTCCCCCGCCAGGGCAGGCTTGCTCCCCACAACGTTTCCTTGAATGTTTTTGTCCAGTCTGGTTTTAAATGACCCAGGCAATGGAGCTCAAATATCTTCCCGTGAGAGGCCATTTGGCAGTCTAATAGGCTCGCTGTTAGCAAACTCTTCCTAGATGTGCGGCCCAAGCTTTCCCTTGCTCAATTTCATCTCACCGTCTCACCGATGCTGAATTATTCTGCTTTTGTGCACCCCAAACAATCCCTCCCTCTCCTTCCTGTTTACTCTTCCCCATCCCATAAATGTTTTCCTCACCCTCTTCCGTTATTTCCAGCCCCCTCTCGAAGCTTCTTCCCTTCCTCTATTCACATTCTCTACTCCCCTCCGGGTTCTGTCCCCCTTGATAGAACTTTCCTGATTTGTTAGGGCCAGAGGAACAGGCTGTATTTCATCCTAGAAGATGTCTCCTAAGGGCAACATCAAGGTCTTCTTCCCTGGCGGTGACAGATGTGCTTGTGTACACAGCCTCCAATTGCACTGCCTCTCTTTGCTGTCAAGCCACCGTAAGGAAGTTGAGGCCTGATGTACAATCAGGGTTCACAATCTGTTGAGCAAGCAAGAAGAGTTACTCACCTGGCACCTGTGATCCTGTCTTTGAATTTGGCCATTTTTCTTTGGAAAACTCTGCTTTGGGCTCACAGTTTGATTAAAGTTTGATTAAGGACAGAAGAGGAAAACGAACTGCCCAAATAACAACATTAAAAATAATAACACCTTGTTCTTTGAAAGCAGAAATGCGTTTCGTTACCCTGAAATTGCAGAAGGGTGACTGTTAAAGTGAATGAGCTCCACTTTCACCCGCTCTCTTATACGAAAGAAGGAAAGTGCATGATGCTGGGAACAGTGATTTTTTAAAAAAGGCACGTTTTTCAGGCTTGCAGGGATTTGCAAATGAAAGAAAAGCAGGAGGATTGTTGAAAATTACCTGATCCATGCTCCCCTCAGACAGGCACTAGCATATGTTCACAGGAAGGCTGTGGCCTTAGGGATCTTCTAAAATATCTTGCCAAGTTATATTCTATGGATTGTAACTTTCAATAAAATGTTTATTGCAGCATAATTTCACGTTAAGGGTTTATTAGTTATCTGTACTCCTTTCCAGTCATTGTGATACAATGTATCAAAAGCTATCTGTTATTTGTTGCAGTTTCTGATTCAACTTCACCTAGAGTTGACTCATCTGTTCACTATGAGTCAACTTACTCTGAGTTTGTGCCCTAGCTTGCTTCTCTTTGGAATCTGTGAAGTGACTTGCTCTTTATATAAGGATCAGGAGAAACATTAGCTTCCCTTCCTGCTTTACCTTAGCATGTTTTGTACAAAGCAGGTAAATATTGGTTTGGCATTTTTATCCTAGGGTTTTATGCTACAACCTAGGGACTATGACTGCATATGAAAATCACTGTATACCTGTCAGTCTGCATTTCTGACTCTCACTTAAAAATTGATTGAAAAATAAGATTATGCAGTGGATGATTCTATGTGGCATTTCAGCCAGCCGCATAATTGTGAGGTCCACTGGTGCTGTGCTGGTCACTCCTGGGATGACAGGAGAAGAGTAAACCGTAAGGGAATCGGCTTTGTTGTTACAGCCAAAACCAATATAAAAAAATCAGATCATTGTGATATTAGTAATTCACTCAGCGAATCCATGACTTTATGCTTTAAGTATTATTAGAAAGCCCCACAGTTTAAATATGAGTGAGAAAGAGGAGACAAATTGGGAGATAGGTTTAAAAGCTATGATGATCAATAATTACTGTCTGCCAGGAACAGTGCTAAAATCTGCACATGGATTACCTCATTTAATGGTCACTAAATATTCTCCATTTCACACACAATGCTCAGAAAAGATAACCAGCCTGATTAAATGGACATAGATATTAAACAATGCAGTTGGGATGTGATATTTCAATATAGGGCTTATACTGTTAATTACCTTGAAGGAAGGACTTCAATAGGGGATTAAAGATGGACATTATTAGCAACATGAGAAGTCCATTTGTAACATTACTTGGCAGCTGACCTAGGATACTAGAAACAATTGGTTTCTTTGCTAACAGCTCCTCTTCTCTCATGGGGTCCCAGGGAGAAATATACACAGAAAACAAAGGCAAGGGGGGTTGAGTGGGTGTGAGTAGGACATTATGCTCTTTACAGTGTGCAAGACGCAAAGCAAAGGAGCTTCTTCCTCCAATTCTCTCCTTACCGCACTTGAACAAAGGATGCCAGATTGCCTAAGAACAGTTGTGGCTGGAAAAGGGACAGGGTAACCAGGCCATCCAAGGTTACTGGTCTTCACTCAGTTTAAGTTTGGGGAGTTTGGAGAACTTAACACCAGGGGGAGGGAAGTCATACCAACCTATATGAATTATTTTGCCACAGCATCTCAGAAGACATTTGTGATCCAATTATAGCTATCGAACCTGGTCCTATTTAGATTAATACACAAAAGAAAGGAGAGAATAGAGACATTTGTTTTCATTATGTGCATGATAAAGAACCCAGCATTTTGTGATGAGAGAGATGTGTTAACTAAAATGGCAATGGAGAAGCAGGGCTTTTGGGTTTTGAATATATAAATGAACCTTGATATATTACAGGACTTTTTCCTAATAAACTCACTATAAGTTAAAAATATGGTAAGCCAAAGATGCATGTAATACATCTAGCCTACTGAATATCATAATTTAACAATAATGAACTACAAAGTGTTGTGCATTTACTCTCATGATGGCATGCATGGCTACAAACAGCAGCTTTCCCAGCTGACTGATTTCCCAAGAGAATATCACATTGCATATACCTAACCTAGGTAAAGATCAGAACTCAAAATCTGAAGTATGTTTTATCATTTGTGTGTATTGCTTTGTTCCACATTAAAGTAGGGAAACTGCAGGTCACACTCAGTAACATGGGGTGTGGGAACCATTGGTACAGAGTTCGAAGGGCACCAGATATGGACTGAGTGCAGATGTCAAACACAGCTGCGTCTATGTAGACGAGGAATGAGGGATAGAGGTATAGGATGTGTTAGTCGTTTTCATAGTGGTGCGGAGAAAGAGCAGAGTGTCAGTTAGTTGTATCTGCAAGAGAATCCATTGAGTCATTGTTAGGAAGACAGTCCAAGCAGGCACTACCATGGAAATGGAAATGGGCTCATGGAGATGAGTGAGAAGTAGGAACTGTAATTTAAAGAAAACACTAGTTATTCAAAACCACATTTGAAAGACCATGAGTGTGGCAGACTCCTACAGGAGTTAAAATAACTCAAAGGTTAAAAATAATTTGAGAGAACAGTCTTGATATAATGGAAATAATAAAATTTAAATTTAGGGACTTGGAAGGAATGTTGATTAAAAAAAAGCAGAGGATCACTTATGAAATGCACATCTTTCAAACAAGGAACAAAAGTGGAGAGAGGAGGAACAACAGTATCAAACAACCAGAACCCCCAGAGCTCTCAGGGACTAAACCACCAAACAGAGTACACATGGCGGGACCCATGGCTCCAGCTGCATATGTAGCAGAGGATGGCCTTGTTGGACATCAATCAGAGGAGAGGCTCTTGGTCCTGTGAAGGCTCGATACCCCAGTGCAGGGGAATGCCAGGGCTGGGAGGCAGGAGGTAGTGGGTGGGTGGGTGGGTGAGCACCCTCATAGAAGCAGGGGGAGGGAGGATGGCATAGGAGGCTTCTGGAGGGGAAACCAGGAAAGGGCATAAATTTGAAATGTAAATAAATAAAATATCTAATAAAAAATAAATTACAGAACTGGAAAAATTTACAGATTGTATTATTTGAATGGGAGAGAGAGGTAGGGGAATTAAGATGATTGACAGATGAGTTCAATGCAACTTAGAAATACTGGGTTCCTTCTCATCTGTTTGCTAATTGCTTGAGAGATTTATCACCTGTCACATCCAACTAGAAAGTAAGGTTAGGTGGAAAGGGAGCCTTTGTCTACTATGCTCAAAGGATACTTGTAGAATGTGACTTTCATAAGACCCTATGTCATTGGTTTTTGAGTGAACCCCCAAAGCTCAGAACAGTGCTTATTACAGTATAATTGATCAATTAATATTTCTGAAATAAATAAATTAATGCATCTTCAATAGATTTCAGTAAGTAGTGGGTACTCTGTCATGTTCACTGTCTAAATACTGATTATTGAGTTTAAATCAGATTCCTTTCTTTTGTATATAATAAAGAAGATGACTCATGTCTATAACCTTAGCACTTTGGAGACTGAGGCAAGGGCATTACTATGAGTTTGAGGCCTGCTTGGGCTACAGAGTGAGACCTTATCTCAAAGAAAAAAACCATTTGGATAATACAACATTGCACACTATAGCCATCCTGCATGTGTATGTATTTATTGACCCTATAGACTGCTAAGTCTCCAAGAAAGAGGCATACAGAGACAAGAGGTATGGAGAATTTATTTTCCCTTTAGAGGTGTGCCATTGATGGCCTCTCTGTGTGAGATATGGATTTCTTCTAGACAAAATTCCTGCATTATTGTGACATACTATAGCAGCCCTCTCAACACCATGCTAGGAAAACACCAATGCATTGCATGATCTTTGCTTTTGGAGAATTTTATTGTGTATCCGGCTAACTGTGAACTTTGCTTGAACTGCAGTGAGCAAAGTATTTGGGCAACGTTTTCCTTTCTGCTTTTTTTTTTTTTTACCTATTGTTGTTTTGTTTTGCTTTGTTTTTTGATGTAGCATAAGAACAAACTTTTCTCACTGCACTCTGGGAGTAGCACATAAATCTAAAGGAAGATTGAATCGTGGCTGGGATGACATGTAGCCTCCAGACAGCAGCCAAAAGAGAAATTCCATGGGTAGCGAGGACACATACAGGCTTGGCTTTGCTGCAAAGTATTAAATATCTCATATTTTTGGAGGCTAAATATCTGTCTTCTGCAGAAGTGTACATTTTTATAGTTGATTTTTCTGCTTATCTAACAAAGTCGCAAGCAAATGAGCAGACTTAAGATGCTGTCTTAAGATGCCCATGTTTTTGTGGCTTACTCTGTATTAAGAAAGAAAATTTACTTAATAAATGTAGTACTTTTTATATTTTATCCTTTCTTTCTACTGAGGAATAATTTAAGGAAATAGAAATGAACATTTGGAGAGTTAAGAAGTTTGTACAATGAATCAAATTAATAAATCACATTTATCAGAAATGCCCTCTAACATCTCACCTCTCATTCCTTTATTTCACTTTGTAATGCAAACAGCATGGGCGGTGTACAGCTTCTCTGGGCATCTATGTGATGGCTCTGCTCCATCTAGCAACTTCCTTAAGAGTATGTGTGTGTGTCCATGCATGTGGGTACATATGTGTGTGTGTACGTACGTGCTTGCGTGTGTATATGAATGTGCACATGTAAGTTTGTATGTGTGTGCATGTGTGTGTATTTGTGGATGTGTGCATGTGTGTGTGTGCATGTGTGTGTATTTGTGGATGTGTGCATGTTCATGGTCATTCTTTCCTTCAAATATCACAAAATGCTGGTTTTTTTCCCCCATAAGATAAACTGGATAAATTTCAATACCACCTAGGCTGCAGTAAAGCATATTTATCAGGTTTATTTCTTGTTAGATGAATATTTGACTTTCCCATTCATAAATCTTTCCTATATGTTTGTTTATATGTGTCTAATAGCTAACGGTATTTAAAGATAATATTTTCTACTTCTTGCAATTTTTCTAGGATGTCAGGTTCTGTCAGAGTCCTGGTGTAATAATGTACCTGACTTTTCCAGCATTTATCATAAATGTAAATGAACAGTCTGTGGTGTAGCCTGTTTTTAGGGTTGATATAATGATCATGTTGCTATGGTGATGATGGAGCCTACAGGTTCATGAGATGGTATTAGTAAGACGGCAGCTTGAAACTTAATCAGCATGCCGTGACTTCTCCCCCATATTTCAATATCACTTTGGTAAATTGAATTCCAGGCAGTTGTCAGTCCAATGTATTCCCTGTGGTTTCTCCTTTGCAAAATTGCCTCTTTATTCTATGCACTGATGATCAAGGGGTAATTGAAATGTGAAGCTGTTTGTCATGCTATTTATACAACCCTGTCTGGTAGCCAGCAATCTTTGTGTGGTGTGCACTGCAGGTAACAATTAGATCTAGAAACCTTTTCTTGGTTGAACAAGTGAATGATTGTTTTTCCAAAATACTCCTGATTTTGTGGGTACTTTATGTGATACCTTGTTTTGTGGGGGAAAGTTCAGCCAAGGTTTAATCACAGTTGATTTTCCAGGCCCGATGGGGTTTTGCATTCTTTGCTCACAAGGCCTGTGAGGGAGCCAGAGTACTGAAAGGGCTTCACTCTTCAGGGAACGTGCCCCCAGCTCTCCAGCAATGTGCTCTCCAGCTGAGTCAGAAACTGGACTCTCTGGCTTCTGGTGGCCCCCAAACATTTGCAACAATAGATGTGAAAACACAGTTCCCTGTGGAACAGAAAGCTCTGATTGGGGCGTGGGGCAAGGCCCGGGTGAGGAATAATGCTTTCCCTGTGGGCTGTTTGTATGGAGAGGATTTAAGCCCCTTTTCTGTCTCCAAGTGAACGATCAATTATGAAGCTTCCCAGTATCCTTTTTTTGGGTTGTTTTGAGGGTCACTACATGATTTTTTTTTCCTCTTGAAAGTCAACTCTAAGGGAGCATAAACTGAGCTTTATTTGAAGCCCAGCAGGTAGAAATGTCTCTTTCCCTCCTCTTCCCTGCAAACATTCACTGAAATGAAAGGGAGAGTGCCCACCCCACTCCTACTGAAGGGAAAGATTGTGCTCGCACTCCATGTGCTTCTCCCACAAAAATGATGAAATGGTTGCATCTGATTAGAATGGAGGATCTCCTGATTTTATAAGGTACAATTAGGAAACCATTAGAGAAGAGCTGATCTTCAGAGCTCCGGGAGAGATGCGATCTGCTCCTTCCCCCAGGACCCCTGAGTATTTCTTTTGACTGTATTCTGCCCCTTTCCTAGAACCCACAGCAATGACCTGTTATCCAACACGAAGCCCTCCCTGCCATGGGCGTCTTCCCTTTTCTTTGTCCTCCAAACTGTCTTCTGCACCTCCCTGCTGGGGTATCCAGACAATGACATTGTCTGCAGGGTACTTTGTGCATTGACAGTGCCCCGAGGCCAACCTGTGATGGATTTTGTTGATGTCATCATGGAATACCAGCTATGTTTATGGCTGCTGGAGAGGGTGTATTGTAATAAATTGTGCAACAACAAGACTCGTGTCTCTACCGCATTGCTGATGCAAATGCGAGAGAGACTTTGCATTGCAGTTTCAAGTATCGAGGTTCAATTTCAACTTACAGAGAAAGTTGTCTAATGACTCATCCGGGGCTCTTCTATAGCTAGTTGTAGCTTTTTCAGGCCGGTATCGGTGCAGCGTGATCTCGACCTGTCTACCACAGATGGCTGTGCATGTTCGCAGAGAGCTAATGACACAGCTGAAACTAAATGAACGTTAGTGGACTGGTGATAGCTGATGATACCACGAATAGCTCTTTAGTGTGACTAAGATTTATTATTTATTTCCTGCAGGGCTTCATTAGCATGCCCCTGCTCCATCCTTTTCAGGGGTGCTCTGGATGAAATGCCCGTGAAGCACATTCCAAGGGCAGAGCTATTACTAGTGTAGAGAGTATGGGAATTTAGAAGCAGTCCAAATTCAAAATAATGTTTTAAAAAGACTGCAAGGTATCCCTGTTTACAGCAGATGCCCTCCTCCCGCTTCCAGGAACAACTGATCTTAATACCTACTTAGCAAGAATGATTGGTTAAAACGGGAGGCTACCAGATGGCTCAGCGTGGTTAATCACGCCCATCTGAGAGCTGCATTGTGAATTATAGAGTCGAGGGCAAAATTTAAGGCTCCAGGTGGCAAAATTAAAACAAAAGATGGTGTAATTTTTTATTTAAGAGCAAAAGGAAAGGATGCCAAATTGCAAGGTGGAACTTCTCTTTGTCGTATGTGGAGAGCTACTAAGTTGAGCAGAATTTGCTGTAATTTGACATACTGTTAATAAGCTTGACTAGTTTCTTTTTTAAAAAATATATGTGTCCTGAACTGTGTGATGATGGCACACACCTTTAATCCCAGCACTCGGGAAGCAGAAACAGGCAGATCTCTTGTGGCCAACTTGGTCTGTAGAGAGTTCCAGGACTGAAAGAAACATTTTCTTGAAAAACAAACAGACAGACAGACAGACAGACAGAGGGAGGGAGGGAGAGACAGACAGAGATAGATAGACATGTGGTCCGAGGTCATGGGAGAGCTTTCTTTTTCCCATTTGGTTTTAGGATGAGTTACTAGGACCTACTCTGTAAAATGGTGGCATAAGAAAGGTTGTGAGGTTATCTTGTGTTTGTGGGGCTCCATTCTCGATGATCCCATCGTGTAACCCTGTACCTCAGAAATGACCATGTCTAATTTCATGTTAAGGATTCTCTAGTTCAGGACTTTTCTAGATTCCAATCTGAGGAGAATTCAGAATTTCCTTTTTTTTTTTTCTGAATCCCTGGGACACCTGGGAGCCTGCATAAATGAATTCTTAGCATACACCCCAGCATCCTTCCCCTTCAGTGCTGACTAGACTAGGAGCTGATCCACTGCCTCTCCTTCTCACCTGGATCCTTGGTTTGCTGACATGGATCAATCAGACTGATCACAGCATTTCTCGGACTTGTTCTCAGGTGGCCTTTTGGGTTTGCAGGGAAATGTCAGGCTGCAGCAAGCAGACTGTGGGTTTTCATTAATATAACAGCCCACACCACCCTTTTCTAAGTCCCTGCTCATGCAACCTCCGAGGAACTTGCCTTCTTTAAGTTTGGGAGGTCATTTCAGAAGTCTGCAAATGACTACGCACAAATATATCCAATGCAGTTTATGTGTGCAGGACACAGGACTTCCTAGTTTCCATGTGGTCAATACTAAGAATGCTCCAGAGTCTAGTCACCAGAATGTCAGTTGTGAGAACTGCCATCCTTTCTAGCTCTTCGCTGCATTTTATCATTAAGCCCAAACAGAGACATTAACTATCACTTCTGAACACCTGTAGCTGTTTTCACGAATGTTTCATTGCACAGGGCTTCTTAGTCCCCATCTAGGTTCTCAAGGAATTTAGCTCTCGGTTGTGGACCTCACTTCACAGGTCTCAGAGGATTCTTCAGTGTTCCATCTGCCTTCTGAAACAGACTGTTGTCTTTTGGCGCAATATACTTTGTCCCTCAAACAATCCTGTTTTATTTTTAAAAATTCTCTTCTTTGCTAACTTAGTCTTTTCTTTTCTTTCCTTTCCTTTCCTCTTTCTTCCTTCCTTCCTTCCTTCCTTCCTTCCTTCCTTGCTTGCTTGCTTGCTTGATGTTATATGCAATTAATTAAAGGTTTTGTAGATAAGTTTTCCTAAAATTTTTGCCATTGAAACGTAAATTCAAAGTCTTCTTTTGGTTTTCAGTTCCATTGAGTTCTACCTTTTGGGACGTAGAAACCTTACAGCCACATTTAAGTTGCAGTTTGGTCTCTTTGCTCCGTGCTTTCTCATCTGTGACTTGAGTCTGAAAGAAAAGAGTGAGATCTTCATTCCTATTTGCAGAAAGATCCAGGTATTCCCTTCCCCCTAATGTTTGAAGCATGGATTTCCCATCTACTGTACTTGGAGTATAAGGGAGATAAATAGCTCACCTGAACAGTAGCATTCCTCTTGGTTTGATGTCTGAGATCACATGGCCTTTGCCCTAAGTTTTCTGGGTTTTATAAAGGCACGACTCATTAGTGAATTCATGCTGTATTACTGGAATGTAATCTGATTTTAACAAATTACATTTTCTGTCAGCTATTTTCAAATAATCTTAGGTTCTAAAGTCCTGAGGGCTAGAATTTCAGTATAGTTTATTTGGGATATAACACAACATAACAACAGGTGTCTGAGAAGCCCAGGATGGCTCTGGATAGCAGAGGACTGGGGCTCCAATGGCTGGGCTGTTATTGGCAAGGTCTATAGAGCATTGTTGCTTGGCAAGGGGGACAGAGGTGTCATGTAAGTTGTTAACAAACTCAAGGATGTTTCTAATTTCAGGTCCAGTTGCATAGAAAGGAAATAAAAAAGAGAAATTTAAAGGACTTTCCTTCACAACATTATTTCTGTTATGTCCTGAAATCTGAGAAGTGCTCCTTCCTTTTCTGAGGGCCTAGCATCATGACAGAGAAAAGCAGAGACTAGCATCCATGCAGGATTAGGCAGAGGGTAAGAACTATTCTGTAACCCCCGGGTCGGGGCACTAGGGAATGAGATGAGCAGAATTCATTGAAGCTCCCTGCTTCTGGCAGTGGGCGGGAGTCTTGGAGTGACTGAGAGCAGGGGTGAGCCAGGAAGCGAATTGCTTCTGCACAAGCTCATCCGAGTGAAGATGCGGCTCTTCCAGTAAGTCTAAGGGTTGGTTAGACATTGTACTTTCCGCATGCTCGTTATAATCCTACTGTGCTGTGTATTGGACAATTATTCTTTTCTATAAATTCCTTTCCTGGGAGCTTTTTTTCTTTCCTTGAACATTCAGGAACACTGAAAGCAAAATTTGATTGTATAAATATATACACATATATATGAGGGGAATAAATGAGTGCATGAATATGCATGTAGAGAAATAATGTGTGTAAGCATGTGTGTGTGTGTGTGTGTATGTGTGTGTCTGTGTTCGTGTGTTCATGTGTCTGTGTGTCTGTAGTGTATAAGAATCCTGACTTCAGCCTGGCTGCACATTCTCATTCTTCATGGTCGTCATTGGTAACTCAGGAAGTTTCTTGCTGCTTTAAGCTGCTTTACTTATGAAGTTGCCAGGCCCCATTACAGGTCAGTAGGACTGAAGTGATGCTATTCTAGGGAAATAAAATGGTATCAAGATCAGTTTGACAATCTACATCAAGAGCTTAAAGAAGTGATCAGGGTTAGGAGCAGGATCAGCCATATGGGGAAACCAGGCTGCACATTCCTCAACACTTTTGGGGGGAAACTGGAATGGGAGAATCTTCTTGAACATGAGCTTTATTTTTCTACCAGAGAAAAGGGAAGAATTGGCCTGAAAGGTGGTCCTTGTTGATGGGAAAATGCATAGCTCAGGACAGGCAGTTTTTATTAAAATGTCACCCTGTGCCTCAGTCCTCCCAATAACACTGATGCCAGAGGAGGGGAGGTCTGCTTCAGCAACCCCAAACCCAGTAATTATTCCTCTCAGCCCTGCAATCTAGCTTCGGTTTTAAACCCTGAACCTTCCCGAGGGATTTTGCTCTTGCAGTGTGGCCCCCAATGAAAAGGTCCTAGGAAAGGGATTGCGGCCATGCCTGGGAGGAGCCTGTAAAGTTCGAGAAGAGAAAATACAAGCAGACCTTAGAAAACATCATGCCTTGTGCTGCTAACGATCAACTTTCCTTTCAGTGTTCCTGAATGTTCAAGAAAAGAAAGCAAGCTCCCAGGAAAGGAATTTATAGAAAAGAATAATTGTCCAGTACATTACACGGCACAGTGGGGTTATAACGAGCATGCGGAAAGTGCAGGGTCTAACCAACCCTTAGACTTACTGAACAGTTGGACTCAACTTCCTCAGACAAAATGCTGAACAGTCAGATCATTTTGCCCAAAGGATTGGACTGCAATTGTTTTGAAAGTTTCTTGGGAGAAACACAATTAGTGACAAGATTTAATAAAGCCAAAACAACTGAATGTAATCAGACAAGCCTCCATTCTTTTCTGTTCTTTCTGTATAATGTAAGAAAATAGCAAGGAAACAATTACATTACTAAATGAATTAAACAAAGCTCCAAAAACATAAATTAGAATTTAACTACACCATTAAAAGCTAATTTAATTTGTAAGCCATCATTACCAGATAATAAAGACCCATTGCAAAATGTACAATACCTCGTGATCATGGGGAAAAAAACGAGCAATAAATCTCATTGAGCAGATGAGTTTCTGTTACATTAGCAGATGAAAATGCTGAATGGGTGTTTCAGCATGGAGTGGAAAGTAGCTAGTAATAGAACAATTAGTGTGATCAACTTTTTTTTGTCATAAATGGTTTTATAGTTAAAGAAAGGTGTTGGTGGAAGCAAGCAAGGCACACAAGAGTTCTCAGTACAGTTCAACCTGCCTTCAAGTCAGGGCAAAGAAATTCAAGAAATTTTTTTTTTTTGGTCAAAATCCAGCTCTTCCATTCAAGGGCAAATGACTTCTTGTTTTATGTACTTGTGAATCTGATGGCAAATCTAGTCTTTCACCTGTTGTGTTTTTTATTAAATGGTGCTGGAACTAATGTGTAAAAAAAATTCCAGACCAGACTGAAAAATTTTAGTTCCGGAGAACTACTTTAAATCTTAATAAGAAAGTATTATTAGTACATTTAAATACCTGATTAGAATAAAATGCAAATGAACTTCAGAAAATTCATTGTATTGGAAACCAGCTTTAAATGTATGAGTTCCAAGAAAGTAGGAATAAACATTTTTCCTTTATCTGACTGTTGGAAGAGCAAAGAACAAAGTATGGGTAGCCAGCAGATGGCAGTATAACCTCACTTTTTTAAGCCCGCGACTGCGCATGGGTCTGAAAATCAAGGCTTTTTTTCTTCTTTCTTTTTTCTGTTCTTTTTTTAATAAATAAAAATTACAGTATTAGTGTAAGGCAGAACTGAAAATTAATGTATTCCTCTGGTTATGACTTGTTCTCAATGCCACGAAACAACTCCATGAAGTGATGGGGTTTTCAGCTTATCCACACAGCGATCTTCCCATACAGATGTGTGCTAACAGCACAGGATTTCTTACAAGAATGCTTTTCTTGCCGTGCTTGCATATCCGACAGAGTTGGACATACTCATTTCTGTTTCACACCTGTCAGGAAGTTTCAATGTTTAAGATAGTTAACACTGAGTTTAAGTGTGATTTCTCCTGCGTACTGTTCCCTGAATTTCCATTGGTATTTGTGTGTACAAGAGTTTGTGTACATGCAGAAGGCAGAGGACAACAGGATCTCTCATTGGCCTGGAATTCATTAAGTATGTTAAGGTGGTTGAGCGCAAGACCTGTTCCTGCCTCACCAGTGCTGGGTTTACGAGTGTTTGCCACCACATGACTTGTTTTCTATGTGGGTCTGGAGGTCAAATTCAGACAAGTCCTTTACTGACCAAGCCACTCCCATAACCTTCTGATAGATCTATCATCTTAAAAGCTGAATAATGACGCCTTCATCTTTACCTTTTGATTTTCTGTTTATACAACTCCAACTCGTGTTTCCCTTGGACTGCCAGCTCTGCAAAGATTGCATTGCATTTTAGCTCCGGAATACCCGATACTGGACGCAGTATTTATAGTATCCAGATTTATTTTTAGTTGTGTGTGTGTTTGTGTGTGTGTGTGTGTGTGTGTGTGTGTGTGTGTGTGTGTGTGTGTCTGTGTCTGTGTGTCTGTGTGTCTGTGTACATTCCTGTGCAGCAGAGCATGCAGGGCCTATCGGGATATGCTGTTCTGGACCTGGAGGTAGTTTTGAACCACCTGATGTTGGTGCTAGAAATCAACCCTCACTAGGTTCTCTGAATAAATACCTTTCGTTGCTGAGAGCCACTGAAGTCCCCATGCTTACTCTTAAGAATTTGTCAAACTAACTCTCTGAAGATTTATGGAAGATGACCTTTGCACATGGCTCCATTTTACAGAGAAGCTAAGTGGTGCATTTGGGAAGAATCTTGGAACTATTGCCTTACGGAATAAAGCCAAGAACTTTCGACTTTAATTTTGCTGAGCATATAAATCAGAAACTCCACTGACTTGTAATTAATAGAGAGTAATCCGCTGAGTCGAACTGTCCATGGGGGCCGCTTTCTAACATAGCAACCTTCTTACAGTTCATTACCGAGAATAAAAAATTTCAAATCTAATGAAATGGCAGGAAAGACAGGATGTCAATACGAAGGTGAAATGAACCTTTAAATGCAGAATTATCAATAACTGTATTATTGATTTCGGGAGAGTAGTCATAGATACAGTCGTTTATTTGTGAAGCTACTTACTTTGTGTCAATGATTGATTGCAGAAGCAGGCAAAGACTATATTTCACTTTAGAATTTTGGATGTAAAGAGATGAATTAATTATCCAAATGACCTTCCGAGGACTGGGTTTCTGTACTTATATTACTTTTAACATCATGACATTTTTTATTGTGCTATGTACTAAACGCCGTCTTAAAATGTCCACATTGAAAGGCTCCATCTATAAACTCGTCATAGTATATAAACCTTTGCTCAGCCAGGAACTTTGAATTGGAGTACATCTCCCCAGAGCTGATTTACTTGGCTTTATCTCTGACTTCACTGCTTCGTGTTGTGAAGCTGAATGTTGGCTCTACACATCTCCCATTCCTCACTGCACCAGGGTGCTCCTAACGCAGTGGTTCTGTGATCAGATCATCCTTTCACAGGGATAGCCTAAAACCACTGGAAAACAGATGCTTACAATTCACAAGGGTATCAAATTTACAGTTATGATGTAGGATGATTTTATGGTTGGGGATTATTGCAACATGAGGAATTGTATGTAGGGCCTCAGCATGAGGAACTGTATGTAGGGCCTCAGCATGAGGAACTGTATGTAGGGCCTCAGCATGAGGCCGCAGCATGAAGAGGGTTCAGAACCACTGCTCTAGCACCAATTCCAAGACTCTCAGGTCTTCAGAGGGCATGGACTCTTCCTGTCAGCCAGTGCGTGGGACTGAATTACAAGAGCCTGGGTGCCTTGTGCCCCACTGAAGGCTGTTTGTCCTCTCACACACAGGTTGTATAGTCATAGTCTTGCTTAATGCCTTCCTTTGACATTTACATGTAATTTGTGAAAAAAGAAAAGCTGGATGTAGAAAAGCTGGAGGAGGAAATGGATGTAGATGGAGTTCCTTCATGTGAGAGGACTTAGCAAACCAGTTCTCCTGACTTGAACTGATGCAAGCCCAGTGACTAGTTCAAGTTTTGTAAAAAATCTGTTTTCCATAGAGGACAAAGGAAGTAACTGAAAGAGTTTTATGTCACCTGTGAACCAGGTGCACTAGAAATGAAGAAGATAGTTACTCATTTGTGCCTGTTTTAAAAGGAGTTCAGGCTTTTGGGAGAGACTAAACAAAATCTATCTTCCATTGCTGGTGGGTGTGCAAATGCATATAGTCACTATGGAAATCAATAAAACAATTCCTAAGAGAATTGGGAATTGATCTACCTCAAGATCCAGCTATACAACTCTTGGGCATATACCTAAAGGACACTCCATCCTACCACAAGGACACTTTCCCAACTATGTTCATAGCAGCCTTATTCATACTAAGCCAGAAACTGGAAATAACACAGATGTACTCAACCAAAGAATGGATAAAGAAAATGTGGTACACTTATACAATGGAGTATTACTCAGGTGTTAAAAAGCAACATGAAATTTACAGGCAAATGCATGCAACTAGAAAAAGTTATCCTGAGTGAGGTAACCCAGGCCAAGAAATACAAACATGGTATGTACTCAGAAGTTGATATTAGCCAATTGGTGCTGGCCAAAAAAGTCAATGAACAATTTTTAATGTCATTCTGCTATACTTATAGATTGGTGCTTTGTCTTGTCATCATCGGAACAGCTTCCTCTGACAAGAGATGGGAAAGGTAATTGCTCACAGGGTTTGAGCTAAGAGCATTAATTTGAAGGAGAGCAGGGAAGGACATATGGGAAAGTTTGGAGAGAAGGAAGGGAAGGGAGAATTGTGATTATAACCTCAAAAATTAAAAAAAACCAAATTAACACAATAACTCTAAAATTCATTGTAACGGACATTACTATTTACTGACATAGTTAGTGAATTTGAATATTTAGGAATATCTCATTTATCAGGTACTACATGAGGCTCCCAAGACTTTGGTAGATGAGGGCCAGCCTGAAGTGGAGACTTTCCAACACAATGAGGACAGACAGCGGCTGTAGCGTTAGAAGTGAAGGGAGGGTGGAGGAGCCTGAGAAGAGAGTGCAGAGGCCCCTCCTGAGCCTGGCCACTGCTGTTTAGAGTCTAGAGAAGGAGGGACTGACCCCAGCAGAGGGGACAAGGTCCTCGGTGGGAAGGGAAGTGGAGTGAGAACAGATTTAGAGGAGATTGATACAGTGTGCTGGGGTGATGAACCCTACACTGAGGAAATGGGGGTTTGATTTAAAGGTGCTGAGAACCAGACACAGGGAGTGACATCTAATCTGTGTCTTTATTTTTGTAAATAAACATTTTCATTAATTATTTGAAAACTGGATACAATGTATTTTCATCTTATTTTTCTATAATACTCTGACTTAACTTATCCCAGATCCATCCCCATCTCCCTATCCCCCAATTATATGTCCCCTTTTTCTTTTTCTTTCTAACTCAATAACCTGAATTGTGTTGTCTGTGTACGTCTGGGTGTGAGACCTGCTAGAACCACACCCCTTAAAGAAAATGAACTGTTCTTGAACTTCTCAGTCAGGGGCGGCTCATGAACCATTGCATGCTCGAATGTTGGTGACTTGATCCTGTGTAGATTCTATGCAGGGAGACACAGCAGCTGTGAGTTCATGAGTGATGGGGTCCTGTCATGAACAGAAGACACTGTTTTACTTAGTACTTCATGACCATGGGCTTTCATGATTTTGCTGCCTCCTCTTCCACCATGGTTCCTGAGCTTTTTTGTATACATATGTTAGAGAGTTCTACTTGTGGCTGAGCACTCCACAAACAGGTTTTCTCTGCATTTTGACCAATCGAGAGTTTCAGAAGAAACTTCTCTGATGAGGTCTGACAGCTTACTAATCTATGGATAGAATGATATGAATTCAGAGGGTAGTTTGAGACTATGTACATTTAGCAAAATAATAGAGGTAGGTTCCTACTCAGGGTTCCTCGTTGGGTTCTGGCCAGATCGACATACCAGGCATATGTTTCCTCCTATGGAACAACCCCTATACCAGTCATGGCATTATGGCACCCATGGACATAGCTTGCCCACTGATTTATATTCTTAAAAGATTCCTTTGTGGGCTAGAGAGATGGTTCAATAGTTGAGATGTACTCTACTGTGACACACTTGTAAGGACCAAATTTTGGATTTAGTACTCACATGGTGGCTCACAAGTATCTTTAACTCCAGAGAAAGCAACATCCTCTTTTGGTACCAGGCATGCATGTATTGCACAGAAACACACATAGACATGCAGGCAAAATATTCATACACATAATAAAATAAACAAAAATTTTAAAAAAGAAAATAAAAATCAAATGATGACTTTGGTTGGGGCTATGGGATAGCAGGATTGAAAGCAGGCAGGCCAACGAGGGAGTTGTGGGGTTTTAGGAGAGACAGAGAGACCTAATATACTTTGCAGAGAATGGCAGCGATTGGGATGGACAGACTTACTACTACATGTTGGAATATAATCCCAGTGTGATAGTATGAACTACACGTACAAACTACACAGTGATCCTCCCCAGAAGTATTCATAAATGTGCTTCTACTTTGTTCTTGAATGTCTAGATGCCAAAAACTACAAGAGCAAATGTTTATTATATATAAGCTACCTGGTTTTCAGTATTCCCTACCAGCACAAATAGACCAAGACAGAAGAGCCCAGGCTATAAGACAGCGCAGTTACTGGTTGAGTTGTTGGCTAGGGAATGCCATGGAGATCCCCAAACAACCCAGACTGATGCTAGGCCAGAGGGTTGCTTTCTGAAAGCTGATGGTGAGGCAGGGCGGGGGCAGGGCACTTTGCTGAGGACAGCATCCACACAGTTCATTGAACATAGAGAAGCCAACCTCATACCCGTATGGAGTACTCACCTCTATGTTCTTGTCTCCTTGGTGTGAGAAAGTACTCTGCAGGCTACTAAAAGAGAAACCTGAACATTGACACACTCACAAAACCTTCAACCTACAATCTGTCCTGCCTGCAAAACGTGCTGGGCAATGGAGGTGCAGAACTTGTTGGAGTGGCCAACCAATGACTGATTTAACTTGAAGTTTATGAAAGGGAGCTTATGCCTGACAATGCCTGAATAGGCAGAAACTGTAGAGCCAAACATGACTGACAAAAATTCAATGAAATGATTTCTAGTAATATTCTGTACACTCATAGATTGGTGCCTTGTCCAGTCATTATCAGATGACTTCTCCCTGCAGCAGACGGGAGCAGGTGCAAAGACCCACAGTCAGACATTATGGAGAGAGAGAGAGAGAGAGAGAGAGAGAGAGAGAGAGAGAGAGAGAGAGAGAGAGAGATTCTAATCTCTATTAGGCTCCTTCAGAGCTCAGGGAACCCTGCAGAAGATGGAGAGGAAAGACTGTAGAAGTCACAGGGGATGGAGGACACCAGGAGAACATAGCCCACTGACTCAACTAAGCAGGGCACATATAGGCTCACAGAGATGGGGCCTGCATGTCTCCGCATGTCTCCAGCTTCTCTGTATGTATGTTAAAGCTTGGTGTCTTATGGGCCTCCTAACAGTGGGAGTAGGTGTGTCTCTGACTCTTTTGCCTGGTCTTGGGAGGTTTTTCTCACATTGGGTTGCCTAGTTTCCCCTCAAAGTGAGGGCTTTTGTTTTTTCTTATTGTATGTTGTTTTATTGGTTTTTTTCTCTTGGATGCCAGCTTGTTTCTGAAAGGAGATGAAAGGGGTTTGGATCTGGGGGAGAGGGTAGATAGAGGAGATCTAAGAGGAGTGGAGAGGGGGCAAACTTTGGTCTGGTTGTATTATGTCAGAGAAGAACTATTTAAACAAAAAGATTCCAGGTACCATGACCCTGATAGAAAAATCACAGGTTGTATCACACGACAAAATTGGAACACTATTTCCTGAGGCTTCAGCCTTTTATAGAAAGCTAAGAAGATTATACCTCCATAAAACCCATGCGATGGGAGTGTGTTCATAGACCCTTTTTTATGATTCCCTATCTGAAGATGGTAGGTGTCTTGTGAGTGAGTTAGATACACGAGGTTGGACATAATTTTCTTTTGTTTTGATCTTCTCAGTGACAAAGGTCATTGTTAGCAGGGCATGCCTCTTAATCCAGAGGTTCCTGCTTACTTTTTTTCCCTAACATTAACTCACACTGGAACCCCTGTGTTGGCATCCATTCATTCCTAGTGGGACATTCTGCATCCAGGCAGTGGTATTTAGCAGAAACCCTACTCTTTCTTCAACCCGGTGGTATACTGCTTTTGCTCTTCACAGAGTTAAACTGTAGTAGAGAAACACAAAAGGAAAGCTCAAAGATGCTGTCTTGTGTGGAACACAATACACACTTACAACAAACTGAGCCAGATAAAATACCAGCAGCGGGGAGCACAGCTAGTTATTGCTTCAAGGGAAAATCAAGCAAAATAGCTACAAATTGTTTAAAGTACATTCCTCCCATCCTTCTGGAGTCTCAGTCATTTTTTTCTTTGAAATAGAAAAGACCTTAGTTATTTTCTAAGTCAAGATTAGCCTTCCTTGGTGTGCAGTGCCTGCTCTGGCTTCATGTGAAGGAACGGACTGAATTCAAACTCTGAGAGCAATTACCTCAGAACCACCATAGAATACAAGCTGAAAGCCCAGTGTGTGCCTCCTGGTGCCTGCGCCCCAGGACTCTGAGGACCGAGAAAGGTCTTTATAACACTCTCATGTAGCTTTTCCTGTTGTGTCTCAGCATCTGTGAGCCAGGATACTGTGCTCTCAGCTCCTGGGTTATACCAAAGAGTTATGTGAGTCGAGTGTCAAGAGAACATAGCATTAGACATACCAAATCAAGTAGAGAACGTGGATGTCCTTGAACTTTGAACTGCTGATCCTGCTCTGCAGCATTTTATCATCATTTTGTTACAGAAATTCTTGCACATGGGAGGGACCACTTGGCACAGAGAATGAATCCTATGGACCTTCCAAAAATTCTCAGTGTCTTAGAGATCTGGCATGCTCCAAAGACTTCTAGGACCATAGGAAATGCTGTCTTTATTAGTCTAAAGGTTTGGCATATTGTACAGTGTAAATGCCTGTGCTTACTGCCTGCAGGACACAATCACACCTGTCCTCAAAGCAACACGTATTTTGTGCTGTGCTCTACAACCCTAACCCAGTTATTCTCAAAAGAATCTTGGGTCAATTAGAGCATAATTATCAAAGCAGAGAGCAGAAGTAAACCTATCCAAATGCTTAACAGTGACAACATTTGGAGATTAATAGAAAATTTGAACACAAAATCTATGTATCTACAAGCTGCTGTGATAATATCAGCAAACATGTTGCAGACATTACACATTCTCAATTAGTCTTCAAATAAATATAAAAAGTGGAAAAGCGAAGAACGGAGAGTACTTCCCTAAGTCTGATTTCGAGATCAGCTACTATAAAACATACAGGGTTAGAATGATCAGACACAGACTGTGGACAATCCTGGGAGGCCAAGGCTGCATCTTAACAAGATTACTGATGCAAAACACTAGTTTACGTTTTAAAAGGAAAGAGGAAAAATCATTTTTGTAGAAATAAATAAGAATATGTTGATAATACTTATCAAGACACTGAGGGTGACCACCTAAAATAGCAGCCAGTCAATGGCTAGTATTAAGGCTAATGCAGATGTTCAGATAAAGGCCAGTGCTGCTGATGATTTGGAAGTAATTTTCTCACATGAGTAAACTGGCCATCTTACCAATTTGGGCACCTCTTCATGGGTTTTATAGCCTACAATTCTAGATTATTAGTATATGTTTACTTAGCAAAGTCTAGAATTTAAATTATCATTAACTACAGATTTTTGATTACTTATTTGATTAATTCCAAAAAGAAGGGTTGAGTACGCAGTTAATACTGCTGAGCTTATTAAAGTGATTAGGAGTTGGCCCTTGTTCTTAAAGGGCTCATAGACTAGCCATGATACACAAAGCAAGCTTGTAAGTACTATTCAAAATGATGTGTGCTTAGCAGCGAAGGGCTGGTAGATGTAGTCTTTGAGTAGTTCTGCTGAAAATCAGAAAGTCATATGCTTGTAATTTGATCTTGGCAGGTCACGCTACTTTTCTCAGATAAATTTTAGAGTTTAAACTGTCCTTTAAAATACTCATATGCATGTTAAAATTTATCAGATATTAAACTGCTGTGTCATATACTTTGATAAATTCTGGAGTATAGTTAAGATTCAGGTGAAGGTGATGTTATACTGGATTGAGAAGCTAAGGAAAGAGGGAATATTTAATCAGAAGCTTAGAGTTTTACTGCTGTGAACAGACACCATGACCACAGCAACTCTTATAAGGACAGCATTTAATTGGGGCTGGCTTACAGGTTCAGAGGTTCAGTCCATTATCATCAACGTGGGAACATGTTGTGCATCCAGGCAGTCATGGTGCAGGAGGAGCTGAGTTCTTTATCTTCATCTGAAGGCTGCTAGCAGAATGGATTCCAGGCAGCTGGAATGAGGGTCTTAAAGCCCACAACCATAGTGGTGCACATACTCCAACAGGGTCACACCTTCTAACAGTGCTACTCCCTGGGCTGAGCATATACAAACCACCACAGAGACCCTGGATGGAAAGAAACTGAGAGATGGCTCAGTGGGCAAAATGAATGCTGGATGAACACAAGGACCTGAGTATTGATCCCCAGTACTCATGTAAAGGAAGAGGGATTACAGCCCTGCATAGCTGTAATCTTACCTTGCTGTGGGAAACAGAGACAGGTGAGCCAGGGAGCTGGTAGATAGTCAGTGCAGCCCAGTCAGTTCCAGGTTCACTGAGGTTATCTGCTTTGAAAAATAATGTGGAGAATGATAGAAGACCCTTGATATTTATTCTATGTGTTTGTATGTATGTGCATCCAAGTATCTATGTATCTATGTGACGGGGGGGAGGGAGGGAGGGAGGGAGGGAGGGAGGGAGGGAGAGAGAGAGAGAGAGAGAGAGAGAGAGAGAGAGAGAGAGAGAAAGCTAGATGGAATGGGAACATTTAGTCTAAAGGGATAAACTGTACACAGAGGAACAGATGTGAGCTCTTTGTGGTTAATACACTTACTATGTAGTTAATAATTTCCACTTTTATTAACATGTATTAATGGTATAAAATTGTGAGGTCCATTTGCCAATTTCGTTCCTGTACATAAGATACTCTAATTATTTTCCTGTTATTCACATTGATCCTCTCACACTCTTTCAGTCACAGAATCAGTTGAAAGGCTGCTGAACCATGTTTAGATACACAATTCAGTTGCATTAGGGATGCTCATACTGTTATATAACAGGCACTGCCACAAATCTCTAGCTGTATTTTTAATCTTGAAAAAGTGAAATTATAATCTTAAACAGCAACCACACATTTCCCCTCTCCATCCACCCAGAAAACCACCTTCCCACTCTTTTAGCTCTACGAAGTAGACTTTTGGATACCTTACATAAATGAAAGCACACACTATCTTTCCTTTTGCAACCAACTTATTTCACTTAACCCAGTGTCTTGAAGTGTTATTCACACCTGAGCACACATAACAGTTGTTACCTTCCCTTTAGATTCTGAATAGTATTTTTTTTACAAGTCTGTGATGCAGTTTGAGTATTTGTGCTCCCTGTGCTCTTGGTGTGATTCTGACTTTGGCTTCTATGAGTCATGTTGATACCCATATGGCTGTACAATTATCTGCTTACGTTCCCTGCATACAATTCTCTAGGGTGTATAGACAGAAGGATCTACTGATCACGTGGTAGTTATGTTCTTACATTTTAGGGAAGTCCACAGTTTTTTTAACAGCTTCTCCATCTGTTAACAATGTTCCAAACACTCCATATCCTTGCCAAACTTTTTTATTTCCTTCCTTCCTTCTCTTTCACCCCTATCTCCCCATCTCTCTTTCTTGTTCTTTCCAGCCATTTTTATCATATTGCATTCCAACTGACATCCCCCCAATACTTCTTTACACTGAGAGTTTTCTCTGTGCTTATTTCTATGTGCTTTTTATATTTTCTTTGTAGAAATGCCTATTCAAGTCATTTAACTTTCTACTATTTATTTTATTGTTGGCTGTAGCAGCTCATTCAATAAGAATATCTGGATATTGTTACTCTATCAAATACATAATTTACAAATGTTTTCTCTCAGTCTGTAGTTTATTTTTTCACTGTGCTTAGAATTTTCTGTGATGAACAAATATTTTAGATTCTGATATGATTTAGTCTATCTGCTTTTTCTTGTTTGGTTTTTGGTACTGTATCTCATAAGAATTGCCAATTCCAATGTCATTTTACCATTGTTTTTCCCATGTATAGAACCCTGATCCATTTTGAATTAACATTTGTGTATGATGTAGCTTAAGAAAATATTTGGTTGTTTTACATGTTGATATTCAGTTTTTCCAATGTTGTGGAGACAACTGTACTTTTCTCTGATAAAAAAGATAATTTTTGAAGAATAGAATGTACACAGAGTATGTTCATTTTGGTCATATGCTAAGCTGCACGCTGGAATATAAGTTCAGCTTATATTTAGAAAAAGGGTATTATTAGCAGGAAAGAGAAAGTGCAGCTGTGTTCTCTTCCAGGGCTAACAACTACCACATCTAGGAACTCAAAGTGATTTTGACTAATAGATACTTTTACATTTTATGATCAATAAAACACCAGCAATGAATTTTACACATTGAATTATTTTCTCATAAAAATGTGTTTGCTCATAATTTAGAACTTGAAAAATGCAGAGTGGCATAATAAAAAAAAGAAAATTACCATTTATCTCACTATCTAGATGTTCCTGCTACTATTATTGGCTGATTCTAAGCCCAATTTTATAAGCACACATATTTTTCATAAGTAGGAATAATGTTGAATTGTGAGGCTTTCTGCTCTGGTGTGTCTTGTGTTTCACTTGGGATGATGCTGTGAGCCCTTTTCCTTGCCATTTTAATGAGGCTTAAAGGATGCTTAAGTGAGGGTGTGGCAAAGGCAAGCAAGAGGACTGATCTATTATTGACGACAGAATAGACTTGTATGACTTTTGTCAACAGCCAATCACAGGACAGCTTTATCTGCGTAAAAACTTGAATGATACTTGCTGCCTAGGCAAAGTGGTCCTGATGCAGCGCACTTAGGTACCATGTAAACATCCCCTCTGCCCCCTTTAGAAAGGACTATCATGTCTGTATCCGATGTTGTATCGGACACTTGCTAAGGAAAAGTAGAGTAAGGTTACAACAACTTGCTTCCTCTTTCATCATCCGCTCCTGCATCCGATATTACAGAACTTATTGGCTTGCTTTCTATACAGGTCTTACCCACAGACCTCAGCAGCATCATGTCTGCACAATTGCAGTTAATGGCATAGAAGGCAGTTGTTCTAGATGAGTTGTTTAGTGAGTTATGAGCATACAAACAACAAAAGGCCAGACAATAACATCTCTACTGAAGCATCTGTTTTTCTCGTTACTCTTATCATTGTTCATTCAGTCTGACATGACTGCTTCACCTCTTATATAGAATTTCTAACATTTGAATCTGTGTGACTGTCTGACCCACTGTGTGACCCACTTCACACCCTCTCTAACCATGGTGTGTCACTCCTTTAGAGACTTGGCATCTGTCTGCCTATCTGCCTTTGTTCACATAGAGCAACAGACAAGATGTTTGTTTCAGCCTTTCTTCTGATACAGAGCTACAGTGTTATCTACCCTCGTTGCCTAGCACATTATGTTTTTATTGGCATAGTTCAGAGTATATTTGTGGAGTAATTTCTTTGGATATTATGTATATTCTGAATTTGAGATGCTGTTTTCATTTCTTTTATTTTATTTTACTTTGGTCTTCACTACTTTTGTAGGAGATGAGGTATCGCTCGAAAACTCACATGTTGAAGGCTTGAGCTTCAGGGGCTGACACTATCGAGGACTCTGCCTTCATATATGAATTAAGTCCCCTAGGACTCAAGTTTAAGTTCATTGAAGAGTGATGGAAGGGAGGAACTTTAAGAAGTAGGTCTGGGGTCTTCCCTGTAGAGATGGGGTCTGCCCTAGAGAAATGGGGTCTGCCCTGTAACGATGAGGTCTACCTTGCAATGATGAGGTCTGTCCTGTAGCATGGGTAGGTCTTGTAGCAATGATGTCTGTCCTGTAACCATGAGGTCTGTGCTGTAGCAAAGAGTCTATCCTGAAACAATGGTGTCTACCCTGTAGGGATGGGGCCTGTCCTGTAGGTGCCTGTCCTGTAGTATCTCCCAAGCTTCTTCATTATTTTGCTATGAGGTCGGGAGGTCTTCCACATCTTTCATTTCAATGTTTTGCCTCATTATGGCCCAGAAACAATGGTCCAGCTGGACGGTAGATAGAAACTTCCCTAACCATAGAAAATTAAATTGTACACTCATTAACTCATTCATCCCAGGTATTTGTTACAGCAGCTCTAAGCCCAAGACAACTGCACACTTCCCAATAACCAGATCCATGTGTTGCTGTTTTCCCTGAGTGGTTGCAGAATAATTTCTCCGCAGATCTCCATATGATTTAGAAGGCACCAGACTCTCTTCTAACAATCTCTACATCTGGTGAAGTTTGTGGTATTTTTTTTGAAAGTAAAAAGCTGTTTTCATTGTGTGCATACACTGGACGGTGTGGATATTTTCATAGAAATGTATGGTATTTGAGCACATTCAGCAACCCCATTATTTCTCCCCACTCATTCTCCTTGTTCCCACCAGAACCTTTGTTGTATGTATGTATGTTGTTACGTACTTATACATATGATTTTATGTGTTTATAAAATATGAGACTTTCAGTGAGAGAAAACATATGACACATGTCTTTCTGAGACTGGCTTAATATTTAATATGATTATCTTCAGCTACACCCTTTCCCACAAAGCCGTAGTTTCTTTTGCTTTATGGCTAACCCCTTGCATTCTACATATACTTCATGTTTTCTTATCCATTCCTCTGTTGCTGGATATCCAATTTGGCTTCACAACTTCCTATATGTGAATGGGGCTGTGGTTTTCAGTGTCTTTACATATTTTTGTCATGTTTTAAGCAGCCTGGGGTGTAGGGATTATGTAAGTTTAGCTAAAATGTGAGAGCATCCAGACTGAAGATCCTAAGCTGTGCCCACTAGGCCCAAATCTAGATACTGGAGCAAACCTGCCTACTCTGCCTGGTTTTCTACGAGCTGCAGAGGGACAGGTTAGCAAATGATTCCACAGAGGCAAGGGGAAATCAGAGACCAAAATACAGCGAAGAAATGGCATTTGCTAACCTCACACTTCATCTTCTTTGAGATTCTGTGATGCTGTCTGCAGATTCTTACCTTTACAGCTTCTTTTTGTGCAGTATCTGAAACTGCACCCTGGACAGTCAGCAAGGGTTTGAGGTCTTACACTCTTCTCTAGATCAAACAGTGAATTGTTTGCTTTTGCCACAGTGGCCTGTAAAACTTCCACTCCTGGGCCTGGGCCTTGAGCATCTAGAGAAATCTGCCCAAATATCAAGAATCTTTGCAGGAGAATTTCTGAATTTGCCTTTTATTTTTACTTCCATGCATTTTGAAAAAAAAAAAGCACATTCTCAGCCTGGTTTTATGAATCCCTCACCTCTCCTGTGAGGACAGAAGTGAGCTGTTTATCTCCATTTTACAGACATGCAGACTGAGTGACAGGTGGTGCCCAGGGCGGCTTTTAGGCGTCTGACTTGCAGCATCTAATCATGAGCATGGCGCCTTTCCTGCCCTTCTGCACGATGCTATTTTCAATTTGCTTTCTCATCTGGAGAGGGCATTTTCATCTTTTATGATAGTTTCAAGTTTCATTTACACCATCAGACCTCTAAATTCTTTTTGTTCTGTTGAAAGCCTGGTCAGGGTGACATTTGTCTCCTTTTTCAGGTGGGGGTGTAATTTAATAGATAGGAGTTGTTGGTTTCATAAAGAATGATTTTCTTTGCTTTTAACCCTCCTTAGTTCAGCCTACACTTAGAATTGAATTAAAATGACTGATAATATCTTTGATAGCACCATTTAAAATTATAATACCACACCCAACCCATTTTACCTTCTAGTGCTGCTTTCAAACATAGAAGCATAGATTAACACATGTTAGAATCTTGGTTGGAAATCAGGAGTTTGCCCCTGAACTTTCTGTCCCTGCTGTTGACCTATGCTCAGGGAAACAAAAAAAATGAGTCTCTTTTCCCCATGTACAAAACTACAGGACCTTAGTTTCACTAACTGGTCTTTTTTGTCCTTTGTGTTGCCTAATGCTTTTGTTTTTGTTGACACTAATATTTTTTTAAAAAAAAACAAAACCAAATGAAGCCAAGTTTGCAGCTAAGCAGATAGTATCCACTGTGTGTGTGTGTGTGTGTGTGTGTGTGTGTGTGTGTGTGTGTCATGCTCAGCAGAGAGAATCTCGCAGTCATTTCTGTGCCTTGTTCACATGTGTGTGCTAAACACATGTAGGTGAGAATTAGCACTTTCTCAGGTTTGGATTAAGCCAGTGACAACAGACTGGGTGCTAGAGAATAATTCTTGTGATATTGTTTAGCAATCAGAAGACAGAGCTAGTGAGACTTTGTTAACTGGACCAAGGGTAGTCACAGGGTGGGGGCATCTCTGCATGTGGTGTTTTAGAGAGTACCTTCTTGATGAGAAGAAGTAATCATGTAAACAAATAAGCAGAGGCATCAGGCCAACTGGGACAGGAACAACGTACACTGGTTCATTTAATTAATGAGCAAATACAGAGTCATATTTTTGCCAGCATAGTACTAGGAGTTATGGCCCCAAGACCAGCCCAGTCTCAGTATCTATCCTTAAACTCATTCAAGCAGGAATATAGACGTATACTCCAATGGTACCAGGATGGACCAATAGCATCTCTGCACTCCAGCTTCATCTGGTACAATGATTGTTGTTCTTTAAACCCATAGTGGGTAGCCCTTTTTGCTGCTATTCCCTGTTTCAACTGTGCAGATAAGTGTGGTCAACTATCCTTCAGTTTAATATAAATATATGTAAGAATTTCCAGAATACATTACAGAGAAGATAGCCAGAGGAAGTGGTTTATATCTTTGATCCCACCACTTTGGAGGCAGAGGTAGGCAGATCTCTGTAAATTCCAGGTCAGTCTCATCTACATAGTGAGTTCTAGGACAGCCAGAGCTACATAGTGATACCTACCTTAAAACAACAACAACAACAAAAAAACAAACAAACAAACAAAAAAAACCCAAAAAAAACTCTACTACTACTACTACTACTACTACCACCACCACTACCACCACCAATAATAATAATATTGTACATGAAGGAAACAATCAATTTGTAACTCAGAATTCAAGATAACATTACAAAGGAAGCAAAGTGTTTCATATTTTAGTTTTTTAATTAGCTAATTAATCTATAAAAATTGAGACAATATTATATACTCCTATCTGGCCTTGGACACCTGATCTTTCTAACTCTACTTCCCAAGAACTGAGATTGTAGACAGGTTTGTGTCACCATTCCAGACTTATGTTTTTTACCCTCCATTTGCAAACACCAATCATAAAGAATCCTGGTATCTTCCCTGTATATGTCTTTGTTATCCCTATGTTATAAACAAGATAAATGAGGCACCAGAGACCAAATGACATTCAATGAATGTCTTATCCCTTGTTCTGTGCATCTCTAAGAGTTCGGCTTCTGACAGTTTCACTTGGGAGTTTCCAGGTACCAGGAGTTTATCAGTCTATAAGAAGCATGAAGGGATCCCAGGTACTGAAAATTGCAACTGACTATGAGAGAGGCATTCTAGATCATGGAATATTGGGAAGATAATGAGAGACTCCTCCTCAGATGCCAAGTCTGGCTTGGCCATGGTAGGGATGATGTGACATGTTTTCTGCCCATGGAATAGAGCCAAAAGGGCATGGGCCTCCATGAGTGACAATAATTGCTATGGGCATAAGGCTTCTTTGTGTAATAATGTACATATTTTATGTTCATCCTTTATGTTCTCTCTGTTAACATTAATGACTCCATGAAAATTAGGAACAGAAATTAGAGACAAGGGAGTCAAGGATATGTCTATGACTCTCCAAAATGGGGACCTTCAGGACAACTCTTAAGGCTGTAGGAAAGAACTCTGAAAACATGAATTCAAAACATATAATTTCTCAACTATGTGAAATATAAGGAGGCAATATGAATTGTTTAAGGAGCTTCACAGATCTCAAAAACAGAGGCAGCTGCACTATGAACTAGCTTGTCAGAAAATTAGGAAGAAGATGATTTAGGGAGTGATGATTGCAGGGTAAGATCCCACCCAGCTATGTTTGTGCTAACAAAGGCAGACAGATTCCTGAGGTCAAGGTCAGCTGGGACAGAGAGAGCTTTAAGTCTAGATCCAGGCTTTGTAGGAACAGGAATTTCAGAGTGAGGTCCCATTCAGATATCTTATTGTTTAGGCTTAACAAAGACAGGCAGATCTCTGTGAGCATGGCTGTATGAAGGAGTTTTTATTATTAATAAAGGGGATGCAGTGCTCCTTCCACCCCTGACGTTTTATAATAGCTAGGAATTTATTACTGGCCTGATGGGTCTTACCACATCTTTCATTCATTTGTGACATATTATCATAGCTCTGCTTTTAGCCCGGTGTGACACTAGGTGCGGTGATAAGGTAAGCAGCATAGAAGAAGCCCTGCATTATGAAGCTTCTCACAGAGGAAAGTAAAAATAACTGAAGAAACAGTGCTGGATAGTAGTGATCCTTAGGAACATGAAGCAAAGTCAGACTTAGAAAAGCATTATTCATGTAGTTTACATGGGAAGGGCAGGGAAGATCTTGGCAAGAAGTTGATATTAAGCAATAGTGAATGGTACAAGAACTCAAATCTTTATGCAAGAACTGCTCATATGCTGAACAGCACTAACACTGTTGCCCAGAAAATCATTGGTATCAATTTTACAGATGAGGAAAGACTGAAAAAGAGGTTGGCTTTTCTATTTTTCTTTTTATTTAATCTTCTTCTTCTTCTTCTTCTTCTTCTTCTTCTTCTTCTTCTTCTTCTTCTTCTTCTTCTTCTTCTTCTTCTTCTTCTTCTTCTTCTTCTCACTCCAGATTTTATTTCTCTCCTGGTCTACCCTATGACTGTTGTACATCCCATACCTCCTCCCTACCATCCCCCCACTTCCACCAGACCTTTAAACTCCCTGGGCCTACAGTCTCTTGAGGGTTAGGTGCATCTTTTCTGACTGAACCCAGATCCAGCAGTCTTCTGCTGTATCTGTGTTGGGAGCCTCATCTCAGCTGGTGTATGGTGTCTGGTTGGTGGTCCAGTGTGTGAGAGATCTCAGGGATCCAGATTAATTGAGACTGTTGGCCTTCCCACAGAGTGGCTGTCCTCCTCAGCTTATTCCAGTTTTTCCCTAATTCACCCACAGGGGTCAGCAGCTTTGGCACATTGTTGGGTGCAAATAACTTATCTGGCTCTTTCAGCTGTTTGTTGGGTCTTTTGGAGGGCAGTCATGATGGGTCTCTTTGTGAGTGCTCCATAGTCTCAGTTACAGTGTCAGGCCTTGGCGCCACCCCTTGAGCCGGATCCCACCTTGGACCTGTTGCTGGGTCTTCTTTTCCTCAGGCTCTTCTCCATTTCCATCCCTGCAGTTCTTTCAGACAGGAACAATTATGGGTCAGAGTTTTAACTGTGGGATGGCAAGCCCATTTCTCTTGATGCCCCATCTTTCTGCTGGAGCGGTTGGCTTTTCTAAATGGTTCAAATTTACCTTTACCTGAATCCGTTCCAGTACTTTGCCTGCCCTAAATGTACAAACTACATTCTTCCAAAATGAAGGTAAAAGAAGTTTGGGTAAGATTTTGAAATGGGGCAATTAGAAAATTGAGTGGCAGTCAAGGCTGGAATAAAGGAAAGCAGATAAGGTTATGCTGTGTTTGCCTGAGAGCAGTGGCTTAAGTCTGAGCTTCAAGTCCACTTGTGGCTATTTAGAATGGAGTGAAGAGAGACAGTTTGCTTTTCCTTTTGGGTATCAGACTGAAACAATGATCTCCAGGACACTGAAATTTTCACAGAAGTCTCTTGCAGGGAGTAAGCTGAAATCTAGTGCCACCCAGAGGAGGAGGTGATTTCACACAGTAGGGATATCACATCAGGATCACGTTTTAGGAAAGACTGGACTTGACAATAAAACACTGCATCAGTTATAGGCAGGAACATTTTCCCCAGAATTGTACAGACAAGCACCTTCGCCCTCTGCTTAAACCTAAACCTCCTGTCAGGAGCGCCAAGGGGTACTGGCAGCTTATCGGTTCTTCCAATGTAGACAATTGAATAAATCTTCTTTCTTTATCTTTCACTATTACTTGTCTCTTTAATTGACCTATTGAGGACAGTTGGGAGTTGGGGGTTAAAGTATTAGGACTTCGAGGGCTCAGGATCCAACCATAACTACTGTGTTCACACCCCCACAGGACATACAACCAGAAATGAGAACATTCTGTCCAAGAGGTGAAGAATTCTGCAGAGGAGCCTTTTGGCAGTGAGTGTGGGAGCCTTTGAAGGTATTCTGCAAGAGGGAATAGCTTATCAAAAAGCTAGAAACCTGTAGGGCTTTCAGAGTTTACAGTCTGTGTTGGCTTTGTTAGACTCAACAGACTGTGTGGTATTTTGAACCAGCCTTACCCACACTCATTCGCTTTGAGTGGGTCTAGCTTTGACCTGATCCACAGCCATGTCAGAGAAAAGGACTTGGCTAATGCTTTTCATGGAAGTCTGACTGTGTCGAGTCTCAACTGATTCCTTGAGTAATGGTGTTGTCCCAAATGTCACAGTTCAGGATGGATATAGTGTTTTGGATGAATTCTATCTGGTGGAATCAACCCCCAACAAATTGACATGATGCTGACTGGATGAGGGAGGTGGAGGCTAGAAAGGTTGGCATTACAGCAAGCAGCCAGGGGGATGCTATTCACAAAAGAAGAAAGAGCACAACTAAATTCACCTTTGCTCTCAGTTGGAGAGCAGATTACATTCTTCACAGTAAAGTGATGACTGCAGCCACCCGCAGCGGAGGGAAAATAGTCCAGAAAGGCTCTTTAAGAAGAACTCAATGGTGTCATGAGAAACCTATACATTCCACCATGAAGCCACGGAGGGTCAGACTCCTAGAGTGCCTTCAGGCATTCTTCCTGTGCCCTTTTGTGTAATCTGCCCTTTCTGTGCTTTCTATCTCTATTCCCCCTCCTGTGCATTATAGATCCTAGTCCCTATGTATCAAGTTGCTATATGCCAAAGGCTACTGTCAAAATATGTTTGAAACTCATCTTTCAGTTCCGTTTCTTTCCCACTCAGCAACATTGTTTCACAATAAATTCCAGTGTAGGAGTTCAATCTATGAATGGGCATTGGAGAGAAATCTACCAGCTTTGGAAATTGAAGTTTCGTGTTTATGTGCATTTTCAGGGAACAAGTCAAGACATTCTAAATGTGTTTCGTACCCAGGGAAGATTAAATGTCCCTTACTTCTCTAGGAATCTATCTTTCCTCCCCACTTTCTCTTCCCTTTCTCTCCTCTCCCCTCCCTTCCCTTCTTTTCTTTTCTCTTTCATCCCCTTCCTGTTCTTCCTATCCATTATCCCCTCCTCTCCTCCATTTCCTTCTCATTCTTTTATTAATCACTCCAGTAGAAAGATGAAGATGAAGTTCTCTAAGTGCTGGTTTAGGGGTCTTGAAAGGGTAAATGAAGTGCTTGTGTCTACTCTGACTAGCAAGGGGTGTGAACTTTTCCTCCCTTTTTCCTTCCTCTGGTGTTGGCTGCTTTTTATGAGGTAAGTTGTTCTCTCAATAATCCATTCACACTTGGTTTTCCTTAGCTGGACACCCAAACACTTTAAAACAAGTGTTAGATAATGGATTCTATGTTAAGTCTGCTGTGATTAGACTTAGTGGGCCATCATTTATTTAAAAGAATAAAATGTTTTGAACAAAAATGCATTTTTAAAAGAGGTTATAGTTTATTAGGAGTTAGAAGCATATGTATACACAGAGGTAAGTCTACCACAAGAACACAATGAGAGGGACTTTTTGGCCTACTTAGCTCTTGAGATAATTTGTGTCTGTTTTAGCCCTTGCCCACAAATATAAATGTGATAAAATCTGTGCTTATCTTCCTCATATACACAGCACCCCACAGCTCCCTACCTTGTTGTTCCTTTGAGTAAAACTGTACCCAGTGTTGTGAATATTCTGTGTCTAAGTGTTTGGAAAAAATAACTTTCACATGGAGCTTTCAAGGAAATTGCTTGGGATCAGGAGCCTTTCAAAGATTTGATTTTGTGATCTTATATACTAGTTATATATATCACATATATAATATAGTATGCTATAAATTATATACTAATTTTTTCAGGCTTTTCCAGAACTGTGAGTTGACAGCTCCCATCAGTGCATAATTCTAACTTACCCAAGTCATTATTAAAGTTATTTTCTTGCCTTGTGTTAACCAGATGTTTTTATTTTATAGTGTTAACACATTTTGTATTTTTTTCCCTCTGAGGTCAGCAAGGCAGCCAAAATCAATACTAATGTCGAGCCATCGACATACTACAAGTGACTTCCTTCACGACCTGCAGCCGTCACTCAGGAGTTGCCTTTGGCACCCACCGCCTGTCCAGGTCATTATCCACTTCAGCAGCCCATTTCTTGTGGTTCAGAGTGTGCCTTCTCACAGTGTGTTTCTCTCACAGGAGAGTACATTCCTATTAAAGAGTCTTGTATCTAGAATCAGAGATCTTTACAAAACTACATGTCAGTGCCTTCGAAAAATCTGTGCTCACCGAATAGAACTTTACTTCTCAAGAAAAGTGAAATAAAAGAAAACGCCGCTGCTGCCGCCACACACACACACACACACACACACACACACACACACACACACACACACACACACACACAGAGAGAGAGAGAGAAAGAGAGAGAGAGAGAGAGACTCACACACCACAAACAAATTAAAAACACCTCAAAACTCACAATACCTTTAGCTGTACGTCCACAGGAGCACAGCACTGGTCAGACTTAAATCTAGCCCAGCCTCTGATGTGCCTTTGTCACTGGGGACCACAGGGAAGCTAGTTAAAGGCTTGCTTTCCATTATCCTGAAATCCTCATGGGTACTAGTGAATTTCCTAGATGGCTGCAATGTGTCAATGCAGAAACAATGAGTTTGAGACCTTGTAAAGAGGAGTTTAATGCTTACTGCCAGAGAGTGTGAAGGAAGAGCCCCTTTCCCCATGTAGAAAAGAAATTTCCAGACATGTATCACAAAATATTATCCAACCTAAGATCCCAGGAAAGCCTGACTATTTAATTTCGACCAGACAATCTTAAAACAACTGTTCTAAAGCTGAGTCAAGAGGTCAATCAGTTCTCTTGTAAGGCATAATTAATGAGGAATTTTTAAAGTTACTTATGTTACTTCTTCCTGCTTCCTTAAATGTTTCTAGAGAATTAAGGAGTAACTCTAGAGAGTTAAGAGTTTCCAGGAGTCTGGTGTCACTGACACTATTATGGATTCTTACCATCAGATATTGCATTTATTAGTGTCCTGTCAACGTGAAAAATACTCAAGACCTTTTAAGATCTTAGAAGGCATGACAGTTCAGTGTGGTTCATAGGTTCAGAGGTCATGCTTTCTGAGTCATTGGTCTCATAGCTTAGGGTAGGATATCATGGCAGAGAGTGTAGAGAGAAAGCTATTCACTTTTTGTTAACTCTTGCCTTTCTTTCTTTCTTTTTTTTTGTCTGCCATGAAGAAAGGGCTAGAATCTCCATGGCCCTTCCAGAAGCACACCTCCGTATGACCTATGACCTTTTAAAGGTTCTACTACATCTCAAATGGCTCAATACCTTGGAAGTGGTGAACATCAAGGTCGTGACAGGAATACACCCTGTGCATTGGATTCTACAATTTTAAAATCCAGTTCATTGCTTGTACTTTTCTTTTCTGAGTGTGGCTTAGAACATATGCAATCTGGCATACTCAATTTGCCATAAAGATTAGTGCCCACTGTGCAGAATTATATCACATCTCTCATCAGTCTCTTTACTCTGACTTCATCAAAAGCAAATGGCCAGATGACTAACTACCTCTGTATTTAGAGAAATCACAATGATAAAGGATGACTTAAATAATTTAACTGCAGATAATTTTGGATGATAGCTATGCTATCTGCAAAGTCAAATTTGTAAGTTAATTTTGATGGCAAAGGGGATGTCACATGAGTCCCAGAGTCTGGGAATTAGAAGTCAAAATGAAACAGATGGCCTGGGGCCAAAGGTGACTGAGACCAATGGAGAACCAGGAGGAAGACAGGCAGTATTCCTTTAGGCATGGGCCAAGTTAAGATCTGTCTGTGGTTTCAATGAAAACCAAATTACTATACTCTCTGAAGATGTCAGGTGGCTTCCCATGCTTCTGAGGATGCTTCTGATTTGTTTCCTTTCAATGTGGCAAGAATTTTAAGGAAGGCATTAAAGCATTCTTCAAGGACAGTAGGAAGAAAGTTCCAGAAGCTTTTATGACAGGATATCCTCCTGTCAACAGATCAGTCTGAGAGTCTGGTTCGTGCTGCTTTAGGATGGAAAGGTTTTGAGAGAATGATGTCCCTAAATGAGTGCAAGTTTCTTGTCCTTCTATTAGTCAACAAATTAAGGCAAATCCATATAGAAATATTCTGCTGCAATGATGTTTTCCCCCTTCCTATATTCAAGAAAAAGCTGAAGGAAAATTTATTGTTACATAAAATATTGCCTAGATGTACTTTATGTGTAAGTGATAAGTTCTGCATATGCAACCAACCAGGACAGATACAGCTGCGCTTATGAATCCTGTAACATAGACAGGGAAGCAGATATGATCAAGTACTCAGAGAAGAGCACAGCAAAAGCTGTGTCAAGGGAATTAACTGCATGGATCCATGGGAGTAAGGAAGGAAGGTCACCACTGTACTCGGTTTTGGGGTTGTAGAAGACTTCTTGCAGGAAGTGCCACAAATATGTGACATAAGAGACATAACAAAATAGCCTGGAGAATACTCTAGCAAGGAACATGTTCAAATCTTGGGAACTCGTGGGACAGAAATACCGCATTGCTCAGTAGGACTGAGTGACAGTGGATGTTGATGGTGAGCAAAGGGATGCTGCAGCAGCGGGCAGCACTTAACATCTAAGTCTCATTATTTTTAGAGAAGGCTGGAGGCTGGATTTTAATCCCCATGCAACAGGTTGGGTTTTAAAGGGTTAATGTCACTAGAGTTATTTTAGAAAGATCAGTCAACTCATTAAGAAGCATGCTACGAAGACTGGTACAACCATTCTGGAAATCAGTCTGGAGGTTCCTCAGACAATTGGACATTGAACTGCCTGAGGATCCAGCTATACCTCTCTTGGGCATATACCCAAAAGATGCCCCAACATATAAAAAAGATACGTGCTCCACTATGTTCATTGCAGCCTTATTTATAATAGCCAGAAGCTGGAAAGAAGCCAGATGCCCTTCAACAGAGGAATGGATACAGAAAATGTGGTACATCTACACAATGGAATATTACTCAGCTATCAAAAACAATGACTTTATGAAATTCGTAGGCAAATGGTTGGAACTGGAAAATATCATCCTGAGTGAGGTAACCCAATCACAGAAAAACACACATGGTATGCACTCATTGATAAGTGGCTATTAGCCCAAATGCTTGAATTACCCTAGATGCCTAGAACAAATGAAACTTAAGACGGATGATCAAAATGTGAATGCTTCACTCCTTCTTTAAAAGGGGAACAAGAATACCTTTGGCAGGGAATAGAGAGGCAAAGATTAAAACAGACACAGAAGGAACACCCATTCAGAGCCTGCCCCACATGTGGCCCATGCATATACAGCCATCCAATTAGACAAGATGGATGAAGCAAAGAAGTGCAGGCTGACAGGAGCCGGATGTAGATCTCTCCCAAGAGACACAGCCAGAATACAGCAAACACAGAAGCGTATGCCAGCAGCAAACCACTGAATTGAGAATAGGACCCCCGTTGAAGGAATCAGAGAAAGAACTGGAAGAACTTGAAGGGGCTCGAGACCCCATATGTACAACAATGCTAAGCAACCAGAGCTTCCAGGGACTAAGCCACTACCTAAAGACTATCCATGGACTGACCCTGGACTCTGACCTCATAGGTAGCATTGAATATCCTAGTAAGAGCACCAGTGGAAGGGGAAGCCCTGGGTCCTGCTAAGACTGAACCCCCAGTGAACTAGATTGTTGGGGGGAGGGCGGCAAGGGGGGAAGGATGGGGAGGGGAACACCCATAAAGAAGGGGAAGGGGGAGGGGGATGTTTGCCCGGAAACTGGGAAAGGGAAAAACACTCGAAATGTATATAAGAAATACTCAAGTTAATAAAAAAGAAAAAAAAAAAAAGAAGCATGCAACGAGGTTCCAGGTTCTCAGCATCTCAATGGACAGGGAATGTTTGACATGGGTAGACTTAGATAGAGAGCGTATACAAATGGATTTGTATTTTCAATATACTATTTTATATGACAGACTTTCTGGCTAAAAACAATAGAACATATTCCATTGAATATCAGTAGAAAATGATACCAAGAGAGTAAGAAATTCCTAGAAGCCAAAAGCCACATAAAAGTCGGGACACTGAGAGATGAGTGGCTCTACAAGTACAACTGTCAAGCTGAAGGTGACTCCCTGATCCAGTTGTCCCAACCCTTTGTTGCCATTTTTCTGTGATGCCTGGGCTGGAGAGATGGTTCAGTGGTTAAGAACACTGACTGCTCTTCCAGAAGTCCTGAGTTCAATTCTCAGCAATCACATGGTGGCTCACAACCATCTACAATGGAATCTGATGCCCAGTTCTGGTGTGTCTGAAGAGCTACAGTGTACTAATATAAATAAAATAAATCTACTTTTTAAAAAAAAGTCTAAGGGATTGTCAAATAATGGGGTCCTAAAAGCGACTCTCCATAAAATGGGACCCCAAGATCCCTGTACCCCTAGAATGAACATAACACAAGCTAAAAATAATATTCTCTGCCTAAGATAGCCAAGGGAGTCTGCTGGCTTCATGTCCATATCAGTTTAAAAGAGAACTAGCTCTTCCAGACTTTTTAGATACAGGGTAAGTTAAAGAATTATAAGTTTGATGTGTTTTAGGAAAGAGAAATAAGCTGATACAAACTCCTCTCTGGAGGACTCTTTCCTGAACTCTTCTCAAAAAACACGTGGATATTCTTAGGAAAGAGAGTTCACAGCCCAAACCCCCAAGTACACAAGGAAAGAATACAGTGAGAACCGTTAGGAATAATGGATGGCAGTGTGAAGTTCAAAAGCCTTCAGCTGGGGGAGTGCACAGAGAGCACATGTATTTATCGTGTTGGTAAATATGACTGAGTAACTCAGAGTTTGTATTGCTCATATAAGCAATCTGGTGGCCGATGACGGCCTATAATGCCCCGCTCCTAGGGATCTGATGCCCTCTTCTGGCCTCTGTAGGTACCTGCACTCACTTGCAGCGATCACACTCTCATATGCGCATGGTTAAAATAGTAAAACTATCATAAAATAGAATTTTAAAAGTGAAACATTGGATGGGTTATAGACATGGCCAAGCAGGTAGAAAGATGGTATAATTTCTAAAACACAAAATTAAAAATTTTAAATTAAAAAAATAGACAGTTTCAATGGAATGTTGGAAACAGCTTATGATGAAATTTGAAAACTAGATGATGTGACTTAATAAATTACCCAGATTCAGTGCCAAGCGATAGAGGTGGAAGACGGGACAGGGAATTGGAGAACACAGAAGAGTGGGGGTATGTAGCACACGTCTGCTCAGAATTCTTCAAGTACAAACATTATTTCAAGAATCACCAACACTAAAACCACAGAAACCTGATGAATCTACCTAAAGGAACTTGATAACAAACCATCCTAAAACCTCAGGGTAAAATACAAAGCAAATATTTTATATTCAGTAGAGCAGAGTGTGCTTTGGTAAAATTTGCCCACCTAACATCATCAACTTTTATTTTCAGAGATTATAAACATTACTATAGTAACTAGCTGTGAGTAATTTAATCAAGTAATATCAGGAACGATTTTGGGTCTACTTCATTCTTTTGTTTTTACTCCTCCTGGTTTATCATTTTCAGCTGCATGGCTTTGTAGAGACAGTTAAAATCTTGGCCTCTTAAGGAATGTTATCACGAGGACACTCAGCCCCATTCTCATTTTCTTTGCTGTTGGGGTGTGGAGACGGAGACACCGAGATTCACTTGGTGGCTACAGACTCCAAGTCTCCTCTCCCTACACAAGTGTAGACCACCCATTGGTGCTTAAATTCTAAGAATGGAACTCACAGTGGGTGAAGTGTTCTCTGATGAACCAGTGAACTTAAAATTGAAATGCTTTTTTTCCTACCTGTGGGTGGGGCACAGAAGGATAATTTTTGTCCTTGCTGTTTAAAGTCATGAAGTGCATTTTGGTTAGCCACAATTAGTTGAATCTAAAGGCTACTGCTACAGGGCTGGAGAGATGGCTCAGCCGTTCGGAGGACTTGATGCTGTTTCAGATGACTTGGGTTCAATTCCTAGCACCAGAGTTTGAAATTTCAGTTCCAGTGAATACATTGTCCTCTTCTTACCTCTGTAGGCATCAAACACACATACACAGTATACATACATACATACATACACATACATACATCCATACATTCAGACAAATTACTCACATTTAAAAAAATGAATAAAGGTTGTAACTAAGAATGATATTACAATTCCAAGCCACAATCTCTGAGACCAGAGGAAAAAAAGGTATTTTTTTCTTTACATCTCTTCCAAAGGAAAAGGTTTTTAGCAGATAGAATTATGAACAGAGTATAGTCCCTGCACTCTGGAAGCTGAGGCAGGAAAGTCAAGACCAGCCTGGTCTATGTAATGTTCTGTTCCCATCAGTGCTACTCAGTGAATTCCAGTCCCCCAACAAACAAATAAATGACCAAAAGAAAACATTTGACCCCTTACATCTCTCCAACACCTTATATCTCTCCAACACCTTACACTTTTCCACCACCTTTTATCTCTGTCCAGAGTTAAGCGATTGTGTGCTCAGTCCAGCTGATCATGCATGTGTCATGATAAATTATTCTTTCGATAACTGGCTTTATTGGTGGAAGTATTAATGTTTTTACTTTCTCAGCCTCCCACCTATCTTGTATTTGCTCACAAGCCTACAACTGCCCCATATTTAATTGTATGCATTATATATATTCAGTACATACTGTACATAATGCAATATGCATAACAGCTATACTTATTCTCAGAATCATCTAGAGTGTTTCAATGTAATATTTTAAGTATTTTCATGGGTTCACTTAAGACAGAAGGCACTTCTATGCTGTATGACAAGACATACCGCACCGGCAAGACTTCATAAAAGCCAGAAGGAAGTAGGGGCTACAGCTCTGGTCCAGGTAACTCAGGAGAACTCTGGTGGAACTCACTCGAATCAAAGAAAGGCCACTTTACACAGTTAGCCCGGTGGTCCCGGCACTCTCGCGCCTGCCAGTCAGTGGCTGGGGAAGCAGGAGGTTACTTTTCTTGAACTTCCACATCCATGTATCTCTATCAAGCTAGTCCTGCTAAATAGAGTGGAGCGCAGTCCAATGACTTCTGCAGCAAGTGGGAGAGAACCTCAGGCAAGGCTGGGTCAGGAGGAAATTTCTGCTTGCATGTAGTCAGGGTGGAGCCTGGTTGTTACCACAGAGGCCTCTGGATGGCAATGCTGCTCTTCCAGACTACGTTTCTCGGCTGCTTTCTTTTTTCTTTTAAATCTCTCACTCTCCCAGATAGCTCTGCTGTGTGAGGATTTAAACAAAGCTTTGATGCTGTAGGATGTTGGTGTTCACAAGTCAGGTCTATCCTTTTCTTTTTTCTAAAAAGATAATATAGTGCTTTTTCAAAGTCAATTAACACTCAGGGCAAATGAAATGGGGAGAGCAAAGGTCACTGTCTGAAGGGTCGCCTTGAACTCTGTCGGTATTATTCAGGTGTCATCCAGGAATTGCAAATCACTAGGCAAAGAAAGGAAATAATAATTAGTTCATTTTGTTTCCTGATAACTCCCAGTAAGATGGCTTAATATGGCTTTTCTGTTGTATTTCCTAGTGATGGCTGTGGCGTGCTGTGCTTGGAGCTGCTGGTTCTCTTTCTTGCTGTCTTGTAGGCACTTGGGATGCTTCGGTGACAAATTATGCACCAGGAAAAGACTGATGTAAAGAATCAGTAAAGTATCTGGATTTCAACGTTTCTGGATACGTTCTATAAAGGACAAACGTTGAGACTTCCAGCTTGAGAGAAGGGGACATGATGGACAGACAGAATGATAAAAGCTATTTCTTTTATGAAACAGTCAGCATCGATTCCAACCACCAAACAGTGCTAAGTGAGCCAAGCTGGGGCTGGGAACATAAAGATTCGCAAGTTGGACCTCCTCTCAGCCTGACCTCTGAAGCTCTTCAAAGCCACTACTTGAGAGCCAAGGTAACAAATAAATCCCTCAGAATGTAGCAGTACAAGGTTTTAATAACTTCCCTGAATTCCATTTAGGAAACAAGCCTGGGCACCAGGGGGAAAAAAACCCTAAAAACAATAAGCAGATATTAAAAAATAAGCAAACACATTGCAAATGAGATTATTTGCAAATCAACTTTCCGATTTACTCCTGGCAGTGTGCTGGACTGGACAGGCCAAAAAGAAGAAGCTGCAAATGGCTCACATCCCATATTTAGCTCCTGCCTCGCAGTTCAGGCTGCAGCCACGGCTCTGTCTTTCTATTTTAATGCAGAAAGACCTTCACTTGGTTTAATAACCTTCTCCTTCTTGCATAAAGAGTTTCTGTTTGCAATCACACAAGTAGAAAAAGATTTGCTTCAGAAACTCTGGGAGATGATTGCACGCCTAGCTATGAAAGTAAGGTTTCGGAGGAGCAAAAGGGATGGAGTAAATACATAATGAGAACATTTCTTGTGAGGTAAATTAGTGTTCAGGATTTTTGAACTGGTCTTTTATGAAAGCAAATAATAATAATTACCATCCTGCAAAGACTCTTTGCCTGATGGGCAAACAGCAGCTTGGCTAGAAATATGCTTTCAACTTGCTCAGCTCCCACACACTGTAAAGCAGAAACACTGTAAAGCCAGGAAAAGTGTCATAGGTAATTCAATGGGCAAAGGCCTTCTTGTCTGTGTGCTGGGTATATTTCTAAGCGTGAGTGATGGATGTGGTCACCTGTCCCTTTTCACCTTTGTGGGTCAGAGTGAAGTGTGAGGCTGCAGGTAGATTAGGGGCTGACAGATTTAAGCTCTGATGCCTCTGATTAGAGATGTTTCTGTTGAGTGTGAGTGTCACCCAAACCTCCATGGGTCACAGCTGGCAATGGAATAATTGAAATTAATGAAGAAGGCAAGAAGAGGTGAGTTCAAGCCAGCATTCACAGGTCGGCATCTGGCTCTTAGTTCAACTATTCCTGTTCCGATCTTTGACTTCATAAAGCCTTGGCCTTTAGCCTCTCCACCACTTCTCCTGCTATCTAATAGGGGCAGCTTTAGTTCTGGCTTTAAACCACTAATAATGACAAACTTCTCTGTGTGTATTTAGTAGAAGAATCGAGCTGTGTTTTGAGACAGGTTTAAGGATCAGAGCTGATAAGGGCCCTTAGGAAGTTATAGCAGAAGGGGAGCCAGGGGCTCAAGTACACTTCTACCTTCACCAGAGGCTTGGACCAGGAAGAGATGGTTACTTGACACCAGAGGCTGTCTGTGCTTGTAACCCATTCATGGCCTGTGCCTGTCTCTGCTGTCGTGGAGAATGTCTGTGTCTGTCTTCTCTTCTGTGCTCACAGCAGTGTGTAGGCTACATGTGACACAGATTTTCACCAAAATAATCCTGGGCCTCCTCTTGTCAGAAGGACCATCAACATCTGATCCTCTCTCTCCTGTGGCTCAGTCTCTGGTTACAGGCTAAATATGACTATTGTGACAGGAGCTCCTGGAGCCTCAGAGATAGGCCTCCCCACGAGGACTGTGGGAAGCAATGAGGATTCCGCATGTGTAGGTCCTGGATCTCCACCTGCCCCTCTCGGTAGAAAAGTTGTTTTACTATACCTGGCTTGTTTACCCAGTGTTTACCATTTAAGAATAATGCATCATCTTCATTAAGGAGTCAACTTACAAAGCTTCACTTGTGCCTGCATTTTCCTGAAGGAGCCAACACACCTCGGCAAGCTTTCAGACAACAGTCACCTAGCAACTGTTTTCTCATACATTAAATGACTCTAAACTCATGTACTTCTCTCCTTGAGAGCTGTATATTTTACCATTTCTCTACTTCATACAGTGTAAAGAAGGAGCAATCAAGAAAGACAGTGCATTCAGTTTAATCATAAGATATCAATTCTAAGCCCTGCCTTTCAACATCCAAACGTTTTCTGGAACAGTTTTCTTGTTATTTTATGGCTCTCTTGAGTGTCTTGATGTTATTTAAGATTAGGTTCCATTAAAAGGGATACAAACAACCAGGTCTAGTGCATTAAAACAGGACTGAAGGGTCCCGGTTGGGATGGTGGGGCTGGGATCAGGGGAGGTCCAGGACCATTTGCAGTCTCTCATTGGCCAACCTCAGCATGCAGCATCTAGCGCTTCTTAGTTGTTGGGTCCAGACTGTGTATCTTCTTTTCAGCTATCAGGCGTGCATACTCCCTTTAACGGGCCTCCCAGGAGTCTCACTAGTCATTTCCATCTATTTTCTATTAGGCAGGACTTAATCACAGAACTGCTTTTAGCTCTAGTGTAGGCATTGTTTTGTGTTCTCATGTGGTAGATCCATCTTCCGGTTTCATCCCTGGGCAAGGAGAGGTGTACTGATGTTTGAGAACATCCAACAGAGTCTACTGATAGCCATACATTGAAAATTTATGTAAGTTACAGAACTTACATTTTGTCTTTTTTTCTTCCCAGGAGAAGAAATCTTTTTTTTTTTTAAAGCTGACTTAACAGGGATGAAAATGCAAATGTGACTCACATTGTAGTTGTCAGAAGGTCTTAAGATTACACAGAGTATTAAGGCACATTAGCAACATTTGGACACGACTGTGCTATTTGTCACCCTTAGGAAATTGGAGTAAGGCCCATCTTGGTGCCAAGCCAAGAGCATTTCATTAGATGTTGTATTATAAGAATATCTGAACAGGATCATATAAGAGATAGTGCAAGGCTGTAGAGTAGCAACCATTGAAACAAAAGTTGTACAAATTGAAGAATATGTTTTGGAAACAGTCTAGGGTTTATGCAAATGCAGGAGACTCTAATAGCTACATATGCTTAAGATAATGCCAATGTAAATCTTGCCTATAGAATATGACTTCCAAGGCCTTCCTGTTACTTGATCTTTTATTCTTATAAAAGTTTCTTTCTTTACTGGAAAAACAGGAAAAAGTAATATTTCTCTTTAGGTTTGATGTGATGATAGAATAAATGGATGGTGTTGTAACAATCATGTGTAATGCAATTAAAAAACATGAAATATTTTTATTTTGTAATTATATTTTATAGTATTTTTTTAAAGGATGATGGGGCAGTTATCATTGGTGTCTTTTAAACAATTAAATGGTTATAGATAGTTAATGACCTTACACTAGGTGCTTTGATTGATTATACATATATATATAATATATAAAACATATATGTATAATATTTACTTTTTAGGAAGCATGGCAACTAGAGTTTATTTGGTTTATTTTACCCAATAAAACATGAGATATTTATGTTAAATTCAAGGTGTTTCAGATTCAGTTTGTTTGGAAAGAAGGGCCAAGAAGAATCAGAAGGCAAAATTTTTAACAACAATTGGATAACATCCATTAATCTAATTCTTCTTACAGTGCTTTAGAGTAGAAATGGATAATTCCAAAGTTTTCTTGCAATTGCTCTGGTTGGGTCACGGCTACTAGAAGGTCAGTGGAATGAAAGCTTTCACTTCTGGGTTTGGACTGGAGTTGTAGCATAAATGTCTCCATTCAAACTGTATGGATCTTGTGTGTGTCAGAATCCCAGCTCTGACTTCTATTCTAGAATAGAAGATTCTGTTCTTGAATGAAGATTCTGATGTGAGCTGCCTGGGGGACCTATAAGAGATTCACAAACCCTGTCTTCTTAGCTGTCAGATGCACTGATAGAAAAACACTTGGGCTTTATCCTAATGGGTATTAGTTACCATGTTCCAGATTAACAGACAATGGGGCTCCATGGGTCAGGGCTGTCCAAGCGTGTAGAGAAGCTCTTGTGAATTTGTTGGAAGTGCAATAGCCCAGGCCCCAACCATGACTTTGAGGTCTAGAACTTAGGGTAGGGTTCAGAGGCCATGTTTGCAGATACTTTCCAGGTTCTTCTGAAATAGTTGAGGATTATATCTCACTATATGAATTGGATTGACTAGCTAGGGTAACAAGGTGACTGAAGAGGGTAGGGTTGGTTTAAGAGAAGGAGTGTTGAAAAATAGCTAGGTTTGACTCCCCTTATACTATGAGTAAAACTGAACAAACTGGCTTCTCGATTTTTTATTTTATCTGTACAATAGAAACAATAATTATAAAATATACAATAGGGTTGAATGAGCTAGTAGTTATGCATTTGTTTTATAAGAGTGGCTGGCATAGACTGTATTATGTATAAACAATATTTAAATAATGTAGTTACATTTAACCACCAGTATTCAAGTAGGCCTACAACCTGTTTGTTGTGGTAGTGTTTATAATGTTTATTAAGCACCTCATTCCTGTGTACTGAGCGCTAACTCCATGCAAAACTTCAGCAAACGTCTGGGATAAAGAGAAGAAGACAATGTACATCAAGTTCAAAAGGTTCTAAACAGGGATTTTTGACTGCTAACTCCACCTAGACAGCAGTGTCTTGAACTGATCTAATATCCATAATTCTAGGCAATTTTCAGTCAATTTCAAAATGTGGTTCTCAATTATTCCCCTATACATCAGAAGACACGCCAGGGGACCAGAGTTATAAAGCACAAAGGCATTTAACTGCTTGTCTATCTGATTTTAATGTTCTTTAAAAGCTATTTTTTTTTATCAAAAACCTGGGCTTTTACATCAAGTGATGATTTGACATTAATGCATATTCCTCTCCAGAAGTAATCAAAGAACTGAGGTTTTCTATCAAAGCACCTGATTGCACTTTAAGCTTTATTTTCCTATGGCATTGCATGAGCTGAGAATTCATCTTATGATTTAGGAGCAGTTATGTGCTTTTCTGTGCCTGCCTGCTCTATGTATCCCTGGTAGTAAGCTTGGGCTTAAAGCACAGCAAAGTAATCGGAGGAGAGCTCTGCAGGCTGGACAGAGCACAGTTCATCACTGCAGCGGGGAGTATTGATACTGCAAGAGGCTGTGCTAGTTTATTTTAGACTAAAAAATTGGCGAATGTACAGAAAAGACCATAAGGTTTCATTTCCTGAACAAAATTTAGTCAAATATTAGGAACTTTGTTCTCATATTGCTTTTAGATGCAGGAGATACCATTTTCCTGTGGGATTCATGCTTTTTTTCTTATTAGGAGCTCAACATCTGTTCCTTGGCGGCCGAAAGAAATTGTGGCTTACAGATTAAAAAGAGAAGAAAGGACACAGAGATCAACCACAGCTTATATCTCAGCAATTAGAGAGTGGGCCTTGGTGATTTGGCATTCATAGGATACATACTCTGATAGAATGTGGGCCTTGGTGACTTGGCATTCATAGGATACATACTCTGATAGAATGTGGGCCTTGGTGACTTGGCATTCATAGGATGTATACTCTGGAAAGCAGCAAGAATAAAGAAGGTTTTAGGCTGCATACAGAAACATTCAGAAGAACTGCAAACACTGACAGGAACCCAAGTGTTCTGTACATCTGGATAAACATGTGGACTAAACCAGGTAGAGAGCAACACCCAAGAGCCAACACTGCTGACTAGCCAACACTAGAGAATGCATGTGAAGACCCAAATAAGATTTCTTACAATTGTTATAAGTAAATTTCTCAGTTTTGTGCTTTGGAATTATATTCACTTTGTATATATATCGTATGTATATATGTATGAATGTACATATGTATCATCTATCTATCTATCTATCTATCTATCTATCTATCTATCTATCTATCATTGCATACATACAGTTTTATGTTTTGTAATCACTCCCAGTTTCCCTTCCTTTCCCTCTAAACTTCTTTATTTCACATGCTCTCCTAATGGCTACATCCTTAGGGAAAATGATATCCTTTCACCAGCAACCATTAATAGTTATGAACTCCTCAGGAAGGTGGGGCCATGTGAGCACATCCTCCATCCACGATGAAAGTGGGAAGGGTCAATCACAACATATTTTAGAAATATAAATATGCCTATGAAAAACTTGAGTGCTTACCATAAATCCAAGCATTTACTCCAGCTCTTCTTTATGAGATTAAAAATAATGTGTGGAAATCAGACACTTTTAATCCCTTTCTCTTTTATCATCTCTAAGCATACTTGAACCATGGTGAATATTGTAATGTGGGACCACATATGAAAACAATGTGTTTGTCTTTGTGGAGAAGGAATTTCTTTCAGCTGAAATGAGTCATTGTTATACTCGATGAGAAATCAGCTATTTCGCTTTGTGTGTGCCTCGAATTAGACCTGCTCAGCCACAGCTGAACTTCTGGCAAATAACAAAGAAAAATCCAGGTAAGATTCACTAATGTTTGAGGGGAAGCCCGGGAACTCTTGTGCTGACCTGTAGCTTTGAGGAATAACCATGCAAGCTCTTGACTTTGGTTAATACAGGCCTCATTTTCCACTTAATCTAGGATTTAAAGCACAGTGTAGTCCCAGGGTTAACAGCCCAATCTTACCACTCAACACTGAAATCTCTTCTTGATTCCCTATTAGTTTGCCAGAGTGTAGGGAATTAGGGTTTAGCCCTCTGTGCATTCTTTGTTAGGCTGGATGGTCCTTAAAACATGGCTACCATAATCAGTTCCATCTTCACCATCTTCTGCTTGCTATTTCTCAGAGCTCAGTGCCCATCAATAAAGCAGTGCTCTCCCATAGGTCTGATGTGCAGCCTGGTCTTTGCTTCTCTAACTTTAAAAGTCTGACAGACATTTGTCTTTCTGCTTTTCTCCCTCCCTCTATTCTTTTCTTTCCTTGAATTTTTGAAAGGAGTTCTTTCTGTGTAAGCCATGCTTTTTCAAGCTCACTGAAATTCTTTTATCTCAGCTTCCAGAATTCTAATACTATAGACGCATGCCAACATATGAAGCTCTGCCTGTTAAAATTCCAATTTCTTTTTATGATGGTTAATGCCAACTTGACTAAATTTGGAATTATGTAGGAGACAAACCTCTGGATGTGTCCCTGAGGCTGTTTCTGGTAAGGTGAATTTAGGAAAGAGGATGCAGCCTCAGTATTGATAATGCTGTGCCATTTTCTAGATTCTTGACTAAATAAAAAAAAAGAAAGGAATAAGAAAGAGAAAGAGTAGTGGTCTTCATATCTCTGTCTTCTTCCTGGCCATGGAGCAATGTAACCAGCTTTTTTTAGTTCCAACCACTATGCCTCCTCCATAGCACAGTGTGATGGAATGTACTATTAAACTATGAGCCGAAAATTTCTTCCTTTCTGAAATTGCTTTTGTCAAATGATTTCTTATAGCAATGAGACAATTATACACCTTTCATAGCTTATTCTAAAAGTCATCTTCTTGTTTTGTAAGTTGTCTGTTTGTACCTTCTTGTCTTTATCATCATTCTCCCTTTGCATGTACTTGAGTCTTCCCTTTTTCCTCAGTGGATTACACTTGAAGGGGAAATTAGGTCTTAGAAATATTTCTTATAGTCTATAATCAAGTGTCAGCATCTAGTGTATGTCATTAAACTCATCTTCACAGAACAATGAATACAGACCTTGCTTATGCTTTGAGTAGGTACAATGACAGACTGTAAGTAGAAACCCTAAAATTTATCTCCTAGTTGCATCTTATGACTGGTAAAAAGGTAACTATGAAGGAACAATTAAGAGTACTAGAGACAACAAACCCCATGTGTAGAATAGAAACATTGTTGTGGGTAATTGGTATGTTAATAGTGTTCTTGAAAACCTCCAGGAGAAACTACAAGCTGGACCATGAAGGGTGGATAGGGATGCCAACGTCCCATTCAATAAATATCCCAGGAATGAGACATCTGGCTGGATGAGCAGGGCTTGGGGATAACCTTAGAAAGGCCTATCATGTCAGTCAGAAGTCCTTGCAAAATAGCTTGCCAAGAAAAGTTCATTTGTGCTTGTATGTAGGATTGGAAGCCTGACTGGATGAGGTGAGGAGGTCCTGACTCCAGTCCTGTTACTGCGTTCCAAGTATCACAGTCCTTTCAACCCATGCAAGGCAGTTGTCTGTGTTAAAGAGTAATACTGTTTGCATTTAAGAAATTGGAAGGTTCACAAAAAACTACTGTTTTGCACAATAAAACTTCTCTTCAAAGAGAGGGCACTTCTAGTGAGCACCATATTATTTTCATCATTTTCCAAACTTATCCAGAAATGTAATTAAAGAGTAAAGCAAGGCACCTCAGAATCTAGATACATTAGGAAACCAGCCAGCTTCTGATTTATTAGGACGAGAGCCGTGAACATAAGATGTAGCACTGTTTCATTCGGATTTTGAGGTTTCTTCATAATTCTAACCTTCAATGATCTCAAAAATGAATATTTTAAGTTTTCTGGAGGTATACAGGGCAGCATATAAATTTAGAAAGGAACTTACATCTCTTTCTTAAGAAGCAATGACTTCTAAACTTTGTGTAATAGATGAGATTCACAAGGCCCACTCAACCATCTGTTTTGCTTGATTTCAGGCAATTTCCCTCTTTTCCAGGACACAGAGGCATATAGCATGTGCATATGTGTGCAGGTGTGTGTCTGAGTGGGCAATGAGAGTATGTAATACACCCCCCCCACACACACAATTTCAATTTAAGTTGTCTTCTTTTATATTAACTCTTGATCTTACATGTACTTAGCAGACATACTTGTTTTAAAGTTGTACTGTTTTTAGAAAGGAAAACTTTTTCAAATCTAACTTTTCTTTTTTTTTAACATAAGGAAAGCCCCTTTGAATGACCAGAGAAGGATTCCAAAGTCAGCGCCTCTGTGTCAGCTCTTGATAGAAGAATTAGTTTTTATTTCCATATGGTACATAGGAACTTCCAGGGGATGATAATTGTATTAGTTACTTCCCTTAGTGTGCCCACATATCTGACAAGAACTGTTTAAACAAGGGTTTACTTTTTTTCATGATTTAAGGAAGTGTATTGTCTACACCAGGGAGGAGATGGTATGGTGGTAGGATTGAATCAGCTGCTTACAATGTAATTGTAGGCAGAAGGCAGAAAGAGAGAGAGAGAGAGAGAGAGAGAGAGAGAGAGAGAGAGAGAGAGAGACAGAGACAGAGACAGAGACAGAGAGAGGCAGAGAGAGACAGACATTGAGAGGAATGTTGGTGCCCAGATCAAATTCATCTCTTTATTCAGCCAAAACTTATGCAGCCCACATTGCAAACTCCATCACAGATGCACCCCAGCATTGGTTTTCCAGGTGATTTCAAATGCAATTATGTTGATAATGGGCAGTAGTGATCACAGTTGTTGAAATAGTTCCTGCTAAGAATCATAAGGTTCATGCTCTAGCACCTGAGTGTCCTCCCCCAGCACTCAAAATACGATCAAACTTGAAAATAGAGCATTGCATCATTATGGTTAGATTTAATTCAAAAACCAGTGATGTGTCATTAAACGAGAAGGCTCAGTCAAGGACACAAAGAACGATGACAATCATGAAAAGACATGAGGACAATGCCTTGGGAAGTCAGAGGTTGAGACAGGAAGATGCTCCTGGGTAAGACAAGGAGTGATAAACAAACATTAGGGAAGTTGTTCTCAACCTTCCTAATGCTGGGAACCTCATGTTGTGGTGACCACAACCATAAAATTATTTTCATTGTTACTTAATGACTGTCATTTTGTTACTGTTGTGAATCATAATACAAATATATGATGTGCAGGTTATCTAATATGCAACCTCTGTGAAAGAGTTGGTTGACCCCCAGGTTGAGACCCTTGCACCAGTGGAATCTTCCCTGGATCCTTGGCAGCAACTGTGGCCTTGCTGTCATCTTGAATTTGGACACCTTGCCTCTAGAATTTTGAGAATACAAATTTGTTGCTATAAACCAGCTGTATAATGCATTTGTGGGTCCTTTTTTATGTAATCCTAAGAACTTAACACAGAAATTAGTGGGTCCCAAAGTATGGAAATGGGTGAGTCACAAACAGCAAAACAAATAATTATTCCCTCAACAACAACTGAGAAGAGCCCAATCAATCTTTTTGTCTAGGAAACATGCACAGTGGCTAAGTGAGTTTGTCATGGTCTGGTGTCTAATGGGGTCTTGCCAAATTAATAGTGGCTAGCATTTACTGAGCATTTTCTAAGTATTCTGGGTCATACCATAGGCATTTTTATTTTATTCTTTAATGTTTTGAACCACAGAGAAGTTGAATAACATGTCCAAGGTTACAGAGCTGAGAGAGCTGTGGCTTTGTTTTAAATGGTTTCCAAAGTCTATATTACCACTAATTTTCATTTCGTGTTTACACCTTCTAGAATTTTATCTGTCATGCTTTTTATGATCTAAAAATTGGTTAATGAGGGATGCTAGAGTCATAATGAGGGCGTAATGTACATATATCCTATATCTTATTACTTAACCCCATAACAGCTCTTCAAAGTAGCTTTGTGTAATTTATGAACAAAGAAACTGCAATCAAACAGGAGAGTTTGACCTCTGTAAGTAGGGTTGCAATGATTGTTAAGGTTTGAATCTGATACTCATGCTTACCATTTGTCCACTGCCTGCTACGTGCTGGCTGCACTTTCTCTTAGATCTTATCAGTGCTCTTAAAGGGAAGGTATTTTTGGGAGATGTAAATGAGGTGACAGAAATGAAAACAAAATCTTGTGGGAATTCAGCCAATGCAACCCAGCTGGCTAGGGATGATTCCACCAATGCAAGGCAGGCTGGTGAGGGGCTACTGTGTATAGTAACCCACAGCATGAGCAGGACATACACACACACATTATACTGAACTGACTTTGGTTCAGCAGGTGTGTGAAAATTGAGAAGAGGACTTGGTGCGAGATCATGTTGCCAGCTTACAGATGTGGGAAACCCACTAAAGGCAAAAGGGGGTTTTTACTAGGAAGGAGGAGCCACATAAGCATACGTAGCTTAATCATTTTCTAGATGTAAAAATATTTCCATGAATACACCTGAATGTTTGATCTTAAAACCATTGGTTTTCATATATTTTTCTTTCATCCAGATGGCACATTTTTGAGCAGGTTTAACATTGGTTGTAGAGTTTTTCATTATTATTTGGATTGACTTAAATGAGGCTGAGATCCTAACATATATGCCTTTTGAAAGAGATATTGATAAAGGCGTGCCTCTTATTTTCTAGGAGATCTGAAGCTTGGAGATGCTCAGGATTTTGTCTTGGGTTAAGGAGCAAATGCACACCAGAGCTCAGATTTGAGGTCAGGTGAACTGGCTTTTAAAACACATATTATATAGCAATACATTGACTTCGACAGTTTCTTCTGTTACTCAAACTCTATGGTGACCTGTCTTAGGATGTTTGTGCTGCAACGTATCAAATATTGACCACTGTAGTGATCACAGGAGCACCAACTTTTGGTAATTGTGTTATTTTACTTGATGTTAAAAAAATTAAGTTTTCAGCTGGGTGGTGGTGATGCATACCTCTTATCCCAGTACTTAGGAGGCAGAGACAGGCAGATTTCTGAGTTTGAGGCCAACCTGGTCTACAGAGTGAGTGCCAGGACAGCCGGGGATACACAGAGAAACCCTGTCTTGAAAAAAAACTGAATACCAAGACCCAAAACAAAACAATCAGGTTTTCTTTCCTCTTCTCACGCCATCAGTCATTCAATGATTGGTGTTTTTCTAAATGTTATTTAGGCTTCAATCATGTTTTTCTTTTTCCTTCTGCACAGAAATTCTTGGTGAAAAATAGTATTAAAAGATGTTCCAGTTTGCAAAACCCAGGGCAGTTCAACAATGCCAGTTCAATTGTGTATGGTGTCTGCATCTGCCCTGCGATTGCTCTCAACACCCTAGTGCTCATGGGTTCCACTCAGCAGATAACTCTAAACTCGGGCGCCGAGCAGATAAGTGCACGCAAAGACATAACTTTTAAAATTCTAATGGTTACACAGTACGGCATTTTCACCACCACCTCTTTCTTGCCCCACCCTCCTCCCAAATAACACCAAAGGACATGCCTGAAAACCAAAAGTCCATATTCCAAGATGGACTCCACCCTCAGGCCTCAGGATCAGGTTTCTCAGCTGAAGCTGCTGTTCATTCCAAGCTTCTGCCTTTCATTCTGACTCCCAGTTTACTGGGCACTGATTTGAGAATGAGGAGCCAACCCACTGAGTTGTCGTCTCTGGTACTTTGACCTGCATCTTTCTGCGGATCTGATGTGCCAGGAATAGACATTTTGAGGATTGTGTAATTGTTTCTCTTATTGTTTTTTCAGTTTGATATGTCCTAAGCCCACCTCGTGTCTATTCCCACTATTATGACTCCATCCTTCATGTATGACTTCAAATATGGTTCCTCTATACACACATACTCTAACCCATTCATTTTCCTTTTGGTTTTCTTTGTCAGTGTTTCCCAATGTTTTCTGAGCACCAGTTTTATTCTATTTGAAAGAACTTGATGACACATTGCATTAGAGTCATTGAAGCCCACTCTAATCTACCTTCAGAAATTCCAAATGTAAAGAAAGACAAAGAAAGATGTTCCCACCACTGGAATGAGTCTCCTGGTGCTTCTATGGCACAGGTCCTTGTGAGGTTTTAAAAATATAATCTGATGCTACTCAATTTTTACATTGCTTGCTGATTTAGAATCCATCCTCCCACAACAGTAGTCTTGGTTAATTATCTGTTTGCATGTGGCTGTGTGACCTGCATTTAGCTACTTGTACACAAAATGCTATTTGAATACCCTATTACCTCTTTTCTTCTTGATTATTTGAGAAAGGTAGTAAACTTTAAGAATAATTAGTATGTAAGGCTCTAAGATCCAAGGCCTACCAGGGTTTGGATCTTCTTGGGTTCCTCACTCTGTAGAACGATGCAAACTAGAATAGCTTATTTTCAAGCCTACTATCCTTACCCTCAGGTCAGTTGCTGTTTTTTCTCATTGTCAAAAGATGATCATTCGTATAACTTATGATCTTTGGGTGGCTTAATCTCCAGGACACTGACCGTCAACTTCATAGGCTCTAGGGGGACCTAGAAAGTGAGTGCCTGTATATGCCTTTGAGGGATGATCTACATTAGGTGGATTGAGTTGGGAGGACTCACCCCAAATGTGGCTGGCACCGTTTCATGAGCTGGAGTCCCAGATCACATGAAAAGGTCAAGACCAGGGGGACGTCAGTATTCTTCTATTTCCTGAGTACAGATGCCACATAAACAGCACCTGTTACCATGTCTTTTTCTTTGTGATGGACTGTACTCCAGAACTGTGAGGTAAAGCAAACCCCTTACTTCCTCGTTAGTAGGAATGCCATTGCCAGGTATTTTGTCCCAGCAATATGAGAAGTATCTAGCAAAGTTCCCTTAATCCCCAGCTTCTCTCAAACTTGTAAAACGTGGGAAATACTTACTTGAAAGGTATTTCTAAAGCACAAAAAGAGAAGAGTAGTACAATTGGACTACTAAAGTTTTTATAATAGTACATTAATAACCTGACCTCAAATCTGAGCTCTGGTGTGCATTTGCTCCTTAACCCAAGACAAAATCCTGAGCATCTCCAAGCTTCAGATCTCCTAGAAAATAAGAGGCACGCCTTTATCAATATCTCTTTCAAAAGGCATATATGTTAGGATCTCAGCCTCATTTAAGTCAATCCAAATAATAATGAAAAACTCTACAACCAATGTTAAACCTGCTCAAAAATGTGCCATCTGGATGAAAGAAAAATATATGAAAACCAATGGTTTTAAGATCAAACATTCAGGTGTATTCATGGAAATATTTTTACATCTAGAAAATGATTAAGCTACGTATGCTTATGTGGCTCCTCCTTCCTAGTAAAAACCCCCTTTTGCCTTTAGTGGGTTTCCCACATCTGTAAGCTGGCAACATGATCTCGCACCAAGTCCTCTTCTCAATATAATAGTACAATTGCAGTAAGATTATCCATGTTTATTCTTTCTTTCTTTGCATATAGTGGCATGTGTTCAAATCATAGTCTAGAATTTGTCCACTCACAGGTAGGACAGCATCTTACTCAACAACAAATGTCCATTTCCCATAGAAATTGCTTTCAAATACTAAAATTTTGTGGTACACTCATTTTACTATAGTACATCACTGTCATGTGATCAAACTGTCATCATTTACACATACACGCAAGCATACATGGATGCTCATACACATAGACAGAGGGGGAGGATAGGAGGGAGGAAGAGAGATATGTATCTCATTCTATAGATTTATAGAATAAGGTAAGTATGTTATAAAGGTTTATAAAGTGAATGTCTCTGGCTCCCTATGCAAGAGCCCTCATGTCCTATAAAACATGTGCAAACAGATGCAATATTGAAGTCATCTTAAACATAGTAATAAGATAATAAAATATTTTATGACTTTATAAAGTTCAACTTTCAAAGGAGTTAAAACAATAGGATTGACAAGACAGCTCAGTTGGGAGACTGTCATGAAAGCATTAGGTCTCTGCATAAAAAAGCCAGGCTTGAAAGGGTGTGCTTGTAATCCAGTGCTGGTGAGCTGCAGACAAGCAGATCTCTGGGGCAAAAAAAAAGGAGGTAGATGGTAGGTATCATGAGAGATATCTGAAGTTGTTTTCTGGCTTCCAGACACATATGGGAAACACACCCTCACACACGTGTATTTCACATACAAGTATGTGCAAGCTCTCCACCTGCTACAGAGATTTGACACATAGAATAAACACACACACACACACACACACACACACACACACACACACACGCACGGACATGCACACACACACAGGCCAAAAGCAAAGAGTTAAAATAATAGGAGACATCAAAACTTAAAATTCCTTATAATGCATGAAATGCTAGCTTGTCCTAACTAGTAAGATTGTTGTTGAATAGCACTTCTTTTTTTGAATAATCAATAGATAATAAGTCAGGGAAATATATTGATTAATTAGGCAACAAGTATGATAACATGAGGTTTCATATGGAATGTATAGATTTTTCAAGTTTCTCATTAGGCCTTGGTTAGTAATGAAGAATCTTAGCTGTAGGAAACAGATAGTAAGCCAGATCAGAGCAAAAATAAAGATTTGCTTTGCCAGCCCTTATTTGCATGCCATCCGAGTGGGAGGTCAAAGCCATTGAAAATGCAGCCCCATTACCCAGCCTCTGAGAAACATGGCATTACTCTTCCCACCTTGAGAGAGGACTCTGTCAATCAACAAGCTTATTTTGCAGGTCCTGGAGGGGAAGAATAACACATTAAAATTTCCTCTCTCTTGTGCTTGGTAATACTTTATCTCAAGTGCCCATTAACCAACCCACTCAATAACTCAGTCTGAATTATGATGAAGGTATGCTCCCCGAAGTCCAAGATGTCTGCATGAACCAGACACTGCCATCTGTTGACAACAATATGTCTCTGAGCGTTGCCTAACGGAAATGAGGCACTGTCACGTTTGCTGCTTACAACCCACAAAATGCCCCTAGATCCCTTATTTGAGCACTTGATTCCAAATGGAGTGCTGTTTGAGAAGGTTGAACAGCCATTAGGCAGTGATACCTTGGTGGAGGAAGTGAGTTGCTGGGTGCTGTACCAACTTCCTGTTTGCTGGTTTTCTGAATGGTTATACAGTATGACCAGCAGATTTTTTTCCTTTTAAAAAAGATATTCATTTTATGTATGTGAATACAGTATCGCTCTTTTCAGAGGTACCAGAAGAGGGCATCAGACCCCATTACCGCTGGTTGTGAGCCACATCACCATGTGGCTGCTGGGAATTGAACCAAGGATCTCCGAAAGAGCAGTCAGTGCGTTTAACTGCTGAGCCCACTCTCCAGTCCCAACCCTTCCTCGTTTTTAAGCTGCTTCTTGTCAGGTATTTTGTCAGTGATGAAAACATGAATACTAGCAGGGATGGGAGGAAATTCCCTTGTCTTTCGGGTCTTGGTACGTCATCTACACCACTTCAAGTCAGCCGGATGTAACTCACTGCTTTTGCTTCTTTCTGTAGTGATGCATGTGACACTCACCCCAGGATTCAGATCTTAATTTTTTTCAGTTCCCTTTTTCATGTCATGCTAAAAAATTCTGGGGAATGTATACTGTCAGCTTCTTTTCAGATTCATCATTTCAATATTTTTATTGCTACAACTGTTTAATTAGGAGCAGTTCCCGTGGTAGGCTCCTTTTGTATGACTTTAATGAAACTGAAGAGCATGAAATGCAGTTTCCCTGCTTTTAAATGAAGCCACTTTTATAGAAATAAGATGAGAAATGGAGAAATTGTTGAAGTCACAGTGCATGAAATTAAGGGAGCCCAAACTGTATTGGCAATAGTGTGTGTATTTTTTTTCTTTTCTGAGGTTGATGTCTCTAGGACCCAGGTTGCAGTTGCTAACAAACTGGGCTGATGCTATTTTTTAAAATTTATTTTCTTTAAGTTTATAGAATTCTGATAGACATGCCCCTTAAGGATTCGATTTCTTGTTGTTTAGAAAAATTGTGGGAAGCAAGTTACATGTGATAGAGAACTATTTTCAAATGTGGGGGAAAATTAATGATGACACCTGGCTATGAGGTAAAGCCTGAAATAGTGTGTGTGTGTGTGTGTGTGTGTGTGTGTGTGTGTGTGTGAGAGAGAGAGAGAGAGAGAGAGAGAGAGAGAGAGAGATTCAATGTGTAGAACTGAAATGAATAATCACAGAAGAATCAAGGCAACTTATTCTGTAATCCTAAGCCAGGTACCAAGAACTCCTCTAAGCCAATAAGGCATTCCTTATTATGGGCATTCCTCCCACCATCACACCTTCTCTCATACTATTCTATTCAAAGAAATATAAAAAGAGAAAACATACAGCATTTTTCTGCACATTTAATCCACATACTAACAAATTTGGGAAATTAAGTAACAAATTCATTAATTTAAGTAATCAAATTTATTGCCTCACTTTACAGTCTAACTTGATAATTGGCAAAATTTGCACAGGTAGTTTTTTTGGGGGGAACTGGTTTTAATTGGTAGTTATAAAAAAATTATGAAAATAATGTGTGAGATTTTCTGCTGACTTGGAATAGGTAATTAGTATTCTCAGCCTGGAAGAAAGCGGCAGTAAGTTTCCCACACTAGAAAAATATATAGTTTTTAAATTTACTTCTTCTTTTATTATGTGTGTGGCCAGGCAGGTTCTTTCCTTCCACCATGTGGGTCCTAAGGATTGAACTCAGGTCATCAGTTAAGTGCTAGTACCTGCTGAGCCATTTTGATGGCCCAAGTACAGCACATCTAAAGATAGAATTTTTAAGATCCAGCAGTGTTGCTGTCAAAGAACTGGGTCAGATCAGGGGGAGTTAGGACATGCACTCCAATATGCTCCCTTCATGCCCCAGGCTGGACTCTGGACAAGAAGAATGAGGGAGAAAAGAAAGAGAAATTCCCTCAATAGAAAAAAGATACACCTAGTCCTGCTTCAACCTGATATACCAAGACAGTTTGATATTCATGGGGTGCCTTTCCTTTTTCTGAGGAGAAAGGGAATGGGAGTGAGGGTAAAAGGAAGGGGCTAGGAGGAGAGGAAGGAGAGGAACCTTCAATTGGGATTTAACGTAAATAAATAAATTAATGAAAACAGAAAGAGAGAAAGATTCCTTGGGCATATATTTCTGTCATACAGCCCTTTTTGTCTCCAAGATATTTTCATTTCTACTTCCTGCCATACATACAACAAACAAATTTTGGAATATATATATATATATACACACATATACATATACATACATATATACATACACATATATACATACATATATACATATACATATATATACATATATATACATATATATACATACATATATATATACATATATATATATATATATATATACTAGGAATTACAAATCAGAGAGAACATATGCCATTTGCCCAAGCCTGATTTAATTCACTTAATGTGACCATCTTCAGTTGTGTTCATTTTCCTGCGAAAGACATGGCGTTCTTCTATACAGATTAAAACCTCTCTGCGGTGTATGCGCCCTTCTTAGGCCTTTTCCCCAGCTTTCCAAGAGGCAGGCACACAGAGAGACATAGTATTGAAGTCCCTGGCACTATGTAATCACAAGCCAGGTACCAAGGGCCCCTCTAAGCCAATAAGGCATTCCTTATATGGGCATTCCTCCCACCATCAAACTTTCTCTCATACTACTCTGTGCATAGGAATATAAAAAGAGCTTGCCTGGGAGGAAGTGAAGGAGGCAAGACTGGGAAGGAAGCATCACATGGTGGCACACGGTTCCTGCAGGTGAGAGTGGCCCTGCAGAGTAGCTGCACTTCTACCAGGTCAGCCTTGCAAACAGAAGTGCGTCTGCTCAGCCTGAAACTCCAGCTCCCAACATGCACAGCAGTAGAAGGCTGAAAACTAGTGAACAAATGAATAAAAAACAAGCAAACAAACAAACCCTCATCCATAGTGCTTTCTTGTTACCAGTTTTTAAACGCTCCCATGTTGGCTGGTTTCAAACTAGTCATGAAGACATCCATGTAGTGGTTTTTTGTGAAGGGTAGGTCCATGTTGGCTAGGAGATCTTAGTGATATTAATGAGTTTTACCAGATTGACTTCTTTCATATAAAGAAATGCTATGTATATGTATATGTATGTGTATGTGTATGTGTATGTGTATGTGTATGTGTATGTGTATGTGTATGTGTGTGTACATATAATACACACACACACACATTTAGGTACATTGGATATCCCATAATAAATAGTTGCAAGTTCCAACTCAGTGAAAGTAAATCACCAAGAGAGAGAGAGAGAGAGAGAGACAGAGTCATTTACATTCCACAGTATCCCAACAGCCTCTTCTGATTTGGCAGCCTCAGTTCTGAACCAACAACAACATCTGCTGGCAATTTATTCTCTATTATATCCTACCTACGACTTAACCTACTGGATCAAACAATTCTATATTCACAGCTCCCCATCCACCTCTAAGTCAGAGTGCTCACTTGTCAAAATTTAAACGTAGCTTTAGAAATTTTTTATTGAAATATCTTTATAAAAGTTTCAAATAGATAATAATATCATTTATTCTAAACCACCCCTGCCTTCAGTCAATTTATAATTTATTTCACTGTGATTTCAGCTTGATTGACTTGCTGGAGGCTTATGGAGGGCAAACAGAGTAAACGGAATGTTGCCATAAAAAGGAGGAGCGCTGAGTGACAGTGGGTGTATGGGGTGTATGCTGTTGGTGTTTTAATTCTCCAGGAACTCCTGGAGATTGCCAACCTTGCAGCATCCCTTTTCTCTCCCCCTGTGCTAGGATTGTACCATTTTTCAATCTAAAACTATATCTTTACTTGTTTACTGAGGAATTGAAGGTAATAGCAGAGTCCCATTTTTTTCCTGTAGGCTAGGAATAAAAGGAGTGCTTAGAATGTGGGGTATGTACTGTGAACACACACTATTTATTAAATGGGATTGTAAGACAGTGGCAATTAAAGGGGCAAGACAGGGCCTGGAAACTGGGAAGATGAGAAAGATGGCTGTTTACACTCTTTGTAAGGAGGGTTTCACCATCCTTCCCCGAGTAAAGCCAGTTCTCACCCTGATCTTTTACCTGTTGACTTCTGTAGATTGTCACCTGCAAATTAGTTCCTTCATTTTGGGGAATGCCTTCCTGGAACTGCCCTATGTTGGATAAGTAACTCTCAAACTTTCTAAGATCAGGTGGAGAAAGAGAATGTATGTTGATTTTGGCAAAGGCTAAGTTGTCATAAAAAAAGGGGGGGAGCAGAAAAACAATGGCTGAGGACAACCTGCTCTTCAGCTAGTGCACAGCTGGGAGTCAGGGAGGTGTGTTCATGAACAGGGGTGGATGATGGCTGTGGAACTCAGGCTGGGATCTGAGATTCTAACAGAGTCCTGTTCCACTGCCCGAGAAGGGAACATTCAGATCAAAAGACTTCTTTATATGGAAAAGATAATGACATTTTAAAATGCAAAAATACTTCTAACTTCTCCATGCTGGAGTTTTGTCTGGTTTGAAGTTGTTTGTTTTAGATTTGGATGTAGTGCACTTCGGTCTTTCTGAGTTACTATGTGTATTGGCCCCATTGTGTCTGGAAGATACCCTGTGCTACCTCTAACCAAGAAGACATTTGCAATTGATGCCCGCTGGGAGAGGGGAAATTCGTTTTCTCCAATGGAAGAACACTAGGTACATCAAACACCCATCAGGGCAGACCTCATGCTGGGAGTAGTTGGCTAACATGTAATTGACTCCATGATTTTTCTGCAAACTTTTTATTTTGTTTGTTTTGGCATTTGTCCTTTGCTGTTTTTGTTTGTTTGTATTTTTGTTTTATGCTTTGTGATTTTTTTTCTCTTTCTGAGACAGATAAACACACACAGAGATAACCCAAAGTTGGTAGGTAGGGAAGAGGAAGGGGTCTGGGAAGAGTGGGGAGCAGGGAAAGGATATGGTCAAAACTTATATGTAAAGTTTTAAAAAATAAAAATTGAAAAAAATTATTCTAACTCATTTCCTAGTGGAATCTAGAAAACATTACTTTGAGTAACTATGAAATCTGAGAGGGCAGATTTGGGGATAACTATCTGCCTAGCACTTTGTCCTGTCCATCTAACACACACACAAACACACATACACACACACACACACACACACACACAGACACAGACACACACAGTCACACACAGATACACACAGACACACACAGTCACACACAGATACACACAGACACACACAGTCACACACAGATACACACAGATACACAAACACACAGACACACACAGACACACACAAACACACACACAGACACAGACGTACATACACAGACACACAGACACACAAAGACACAGACACATACAGACACAGACACAGAAACACACAGTCACACACAGATACACACAGACACACACAGACACACACAGACACACACACAGATACACAAATACACAGACACACACAGACACACACAAACACACACACAGACACAGACACACACAGAGACACACAGACACACAGACACACACACACACACACACACACACACCCCTCTTACCTCTTCCTTCTCATATTGCAAAGAACACAACTCAGAGCCACACACCTTACTCCAGCTCTAGTTATAAGGAGACTGGACAGTGGCTCTCCACAGTATATCTGCACCCATTTACTCACGGCCTGGTGAGCAATAGTGTCAGATTATACTAATAATACACAGGAAGTTGACAAATGAGCAGCATAATTATAGACAACAGCAAGAAACAAGCAAACGTTCTAAACAATGGGCACAGGAACAGCCACAATTCTCCCTGTGTTATAAATCTCTCATTCAGAGAGGAGAGAACGTGGACACATAGCAGCAGCCTGTGGTTGTACTATGACTATTGCAGGAGGAAACTATATATTTAGGCCAGTGGGATCTTTTGCAAAAGTGTCAAGTGTTGTGCTTTCTCTACCAGAAGCAGGTCATAGAAAGTACAGGTTATGCTGTCTACTTCTGGCAGAAGCAGGCCTGGGAACTGCTAGAAGTTTGCCAGACTTGGGCCTATTTAGGTAATGCAATTTCCCAAAAAATGAGCCTTCAGTCTACCTCTCTGTTTATGAAGAGGTTGGATGCCAATAAGTAGACTGCTATTAAAAATATTGTAAGCAAAGCATGCATTTAATATACATAAATCTGCTGGACATAAAAATTAGTGATGTGGTACCTCGAAGGTTTGATCTTGTGATGTTCTAGGTGACGTGGAGCTGTGTGCCCCTGCCTCTGCCCCACATCAAGAGAGAGAATTATGCTGCACCTCACTAGCTGGCAGCAGATCAACATTCACAGTCCACAGTCCTAAGTTCAGTTTCTACAGAGTGCAGATTATTTCAGTACCTGTACAACTGAAATATTGTATGTCAAAATCATCATAAGTCGGAGAATTTGTGTTTTTTTCAGTTGTTTCTATTGACATTACATAATTTTTTTGACCAGTTCTTATGCCTGCTGAGTCTCTTGAGTGGAATATAATTTTCTGTAACTGATTTCTGTCTGGATACATGTCATACCAGGAAATTCTTATGAAAAGTGTTTGGGTGAGGCTTCAGGTAACAGACTCACATTCTGCTATTTTTGGATGTAGAATCAATTGTTTTTCTGACTGTGTGAGGCCCTAGACTTCTGTGGTCTCAGGTGATTTAGGTTTCTGACTATAGGCAAGCAGTCTCATTCAGCTGGCTTGTAGCTCCGAGTCTGCATTCAGACTGGCAGTTCCTGCCTGAGTTCCTTTCTTACGGAACTGGTTAACAGTGGTAAGGAGCAATAATCCCTAAACTTATCTTTTCCACTGTTTCCCCCAGAGTCAAAATTGTTTGATGAGAGCTCCATCAGATGCTCATCCCTGACAGAACGAGGCATACTGTATCTTGACAGACACTCTCTACTTCTTTCCTAGGTACCTCTTGAGTTCTGAAAGAAGTCTGAAAAGTATGTTAGGTTTAGTTGTATTATCTCATGTCCAGGGATTAAATTGTGTATTATTAGTATAATCTAACAGTATTGCTGAATCTATAAGATGCCATTATTAATTTATGAGCCAGGCCAAAATTAAGATCATACTGCTATAACAAATCTCAAAACAAATCATTCTACAAGCAAAAGCAAGGTGTATTTGATTGGACATTAAAAGCCCCAAGTGGAGTTTTTCTCAGTAAGGTAGGTCACTGATGGATTTAGATCTCTCCAGTTTGTTCTAACCTTCATAAATGCTTCTCTAATGGAAGAGTGGGAGACCATTTCAGGGAAACAATACTAGTTGATCACAGCTCCTTACCAAGTAGGTCTGAACATTTCAAATATGCTCATCTGACATCTTATAAGCCCCTGTGTTATGGTTTACACTGAGATTCACTTACTTTTACAAGTAATAAGAATTGCAAACAGAGCTAGAGCAATGGCTCAGCATTTTAGAAAACTTTCTGCTTCTGAAGAGCATTTCTGCTCAGTTCCTAGCATTCATAAGGCAGCTCATGGCTACCTATAACTCCAGAGCATGCAATACCTTGCCCTCCCCATGTATGTATACATATTGTATACATACATTACATACATACATATATGCAGTATGTTAGACCTACAAATAAAATAACCAAATATATCTTAAAAAGAAAGAATCTTAAGCCATTCTCCACAAATGCATTTATACAGAAGTAATAAGTTCACCTGTTGTTTCTCAGTGAAAGACGGTTTAGCCTCCTTGTAGAGAACTGACCATGTATGGGGTTGCTTCTCAGCAAAAGGTGGTTTACCTTCCTTGAAGGGTATTGGCCACATGTAAGATTGTCTCTCAATGGAAGATGGACTAGTTTTCTTGGGAATAACTGGGCAAACGATGAAATACATTGAGTACCTGAAATATCTGTTACAGTGGCTTGAGCATTTTTGTCTCCCACAGATATAAGTTGAAACTTTACTGCCAGTGTTATATGAAGGAGTGCAGAATAAAAGAACTAAAGAGAGAATGATACCAGAGTCTGACCTCAATGGATAATACTGTGTTTATTGAGCACACAGCAGGGGACAGCCTCTCTCCTGCAAGGACCACAAGGTTTGTGCAGGGGGAGGTCTGTGGGATGCTGTTAACTGAATTGAGCAATGACAGCAAGGCAGTCTCAGCAGTTGAACTTTTGCTTTTCCGTGGTGGGGGATGTGATTAGTTATAAAGACAGATCATCAATTAATCAGATGTACCCAGAGAAGCACTCCTCCATGTGGGGACTGAGCATGTGTTCACTCTGCACCAGGAAGCAGTATGTCAGCAGTTGTCAGACTTACTGGCACTTTGACTTCGGCCTTCCCAGTCTTTAAGAACTGAGCAGTAAAGTTCTGCTATGTCTAAACTATTCAGCATACAAATTTTGTTATAGCAGTATTAATAAACTAATATGTCTGGGGACTTCTACTAACCATCACTATTCAAGAGATGGAGTCCATGGCCTCACAATTAAGTGCTGTCTTACGCAAATATGGGGAAAACTAGGTTTCCTAACTAAAGGCCCTTACTTTCAGATTGTGGGTGCCTGATATGAGACTAGACTACAGTTTTTTCTGGTTACAGGTTGAGCTCACTTTCTAAGAGAGAGTCTTAATAGAAATTGCACTTTTAAAAGAAAGCTGTTATTTTCATCACCTCCGTTCTATAGCAGTATCTCCTCATATAATTCTTTTTTTCTATCATATTTGAAGAGTGAAAAATTGGTAACAAATAGTTATAAGAGAACAGAAAAAAACCACACGAGATCTCTCTCTCTCTCTGCATATGTAAAAGAAATATAAGATAAATATAGATCATGTTTATAAAGAAGTAAAGACTATTTTGAAATGAGGTTGCAGAATCAATCTTTTTCTTCCTTTGTGTCTGTGTAAATTCAGATGGTATGCTTTACTCTATTAAATAAAAATATTCAGGTGTGAGGTTGTCAGAAGCAAGTAGGAGAGACTGAACTTAAGGCAGTGGCCAGAGGCCTTTATGTTGAGTGCCACAAAGGAGGCTTGGTGACTTGAGTCTGTGACTGAGACACTGAGGGAAAAGAGAGCAAGAGTGCTCAAATGAATAAGCCTACAGGAGCCAGGGCAGAGTCAAGAGAATTGCAGGTGTTGACCAGGCTAGGTGGTCAGGGATATAGAGCAGAGAGGTTTGTATAGATAACCTAGAATGATTCAATGTGTCTTCTTTTTTTCCTGAAAACTAATGACAGCAAAACAAAGAAGTAAAACATAGTAATAATTAGTAAATTCCCCAAGCAGATTGCCAGGGAGAAGGATCATAGTGCCAGGAAGGGAGCACTTCATAAGGAAATGGCAACAACGTCATCTTGACAGGAGGCCCAGGAGACAGATGTAAGGGCAAAGTCTGACGTTTGTTTGAGCCTGTAAAATGTGCTCAAGGACTTCCGATGAAGGTCCAACAATGTTGCTGTGGAGGGACAATGAATCATTGGGCTTAACATGTTTGCGTCCTTCCCTTCTGCACACTGCTTACATAGTGAAAACAGATCTTTTAAAAAGTAGAATGACTATTTGAGGAGAAAAAATTGAAAGTCTAAATATATTCTACATCCATGCTCAGATAAAAGTATAGACAAAAATAGGAAGTCACTGCCAGGGAAGAGTGGACGAGGGCACACAGAAGCACTCTGTTCCGTAGGTGCCCGAGCTATTTAGTATTATGTGGGCATTGCATGAAGGGGTGAGAATCTGGGATGTTAGTGTCAGGATAACTTGCTTTCTCTTTTTACTCAACAGCTGGCAGACTCTGGAGCTCCTCTGAGTTTCCCTAAATGTTCTGATTTTAACATGTATCCTTAAAAGCCCACTCCATGTCTTCTGCTGTATATGTGGCTTTCTGCCTTTATAGAGTCAGTTATAAGCTTCATAGGACATCCATGCTGGTGTTACCCACTTCTTTTCTTTAGCACAAGTAAACCTTTTCTAACCTCCATCCTTCCTTTGTGCATTGCCCTCTCTCATCCTGAACACGTACAGTTATAATTGCCTCTTTTTACTACAGAACCATCAGGTTAGCAACTTACTTAGTGTTTGTGATTGAAAGATGAGCTAGGAAGCTATTCACGGACTGCTCATCAAACTTTGTTAGTTTGTATTGTGCAGTCCAGAGTTCAAGACCTGGGAGGAAGTAGGATATATAGCATAGCCATTGAAAGACTACATTTTCTTCTATCTCTCATTTTAGAAGTCTCTTGCTCCAGGAATATCAGATACTGTGAACTAATTGCAGACACAGTGGCAATGGTGTCATGGAGTCACAATCACACCTACTTTTTTGTCCTCTGTGACAAATCTGCTTGCCTCATCCAGAAGTTTGCCTCCCTTTGGCTGGATTGCAACAGTTCAGTATGACAAATGATATGTACAGCTACAGAGAGAGAAGTATAAGGGAGGTTCCTGGGTAGTTAGAGCTTTCCAGGACTTAGCAAGCATCTCCTTTGCTGAACTGTGGGACTAGTGTTGGAGAAGCCAGTGAGGACAAGCATCATGCTGGGACCCATGTCCCCTGGCTCTCTCCATCATGCTTCACATATATCCATGCTATCTGCAGCAGACTGTACAGTCTATCCAAGTATTCGCTCCATAAATAGCCACATCTAAGGCTGTTTCCTTCTTAATGTTCTAAATAATAGTCACTGATAGCAGCAAATTTTGCCACCACACAATTTTAACCAAGAACAGAAACCCTGATTTCCTCCTCTCCTCTCCTCTCCTCTCCTCTCCTCTCCTCTCCTCTCCTCTCCTCTCCTCTCCTCTCCTCTCCTCTCCTCTCCTCTCCTCTCCTCTCCTCTCCCCTCTCTTCTCCCCTCCCCTCCCTTCCTCTCTTCTCCTCTCCTCTTTTTTCTTCTCTTCTCTTCTTTTTTTTTCTGTGACTTTTTTCCAAGGACGGCCTGAATAGAATCTAACTGTGGGGTGAATCACCTGAATCCCCACTTTTGCCCTGAGTATTTTTGTTGTTGTTGTTCAGAAAAAAAATCCCCATTCCAATTTCTTGAGAAGCTGGCTGAACACCAACCTGGATAGACATGCCCCTCTCTTCTGCTCCTTCACGAAAACATTATTTTAGAGTTTATCTTACAAAATAGTCCTTGACTGCCTTGAATAACATCTCCACTAACAGCACACTGCTGGCACTGGAGCCACAGAAGACATTCTTCATGAATGGCCTTTATGAGACTGTATTAGCTAAAGTATTTTCAGGTATGCGTCTCAAGATGAGTCTTTGAACTTTTGACTGTCATATAGTATCAAGAATAACATCTGCATTGACATTTTCTGGAAAACTGGTACTTGAAAGTCACTTGTTAAGGACTGGTGGAAAGAACAAATGTCTGGTTTGAATGGGTGTCTACAATAGTCTGGGTGTTTGAATGCTGACTCCCTTTGTGCTGTTTGGGTAAGTTTAGGAGATGTGGCCTTGCTGGAGGAAGTATGACACTGGAGGGGTTTGAAGTTTCATATGCCATGTACTCTTGCCAGTTTGTTTTGTCCCCTTTCCACTTGTGTATCAAGAGGTAAGTAAGCCTCCAGTGTCTAAAGTTCTCATGCTTACTGGCTGCCACACTTTTCCATCATGATGGTGATGAAACTGTAAACTTATATAAGCTCCTTGTGTAAGTTGCCTTGGTCATGATGTTTATCACTGCAATGGGAAAGTAACCAACATAGTGTTTATTTTGGCTTATGGTTTTAGGGATACAGAGCTCATCACAGCAAGGAGTCTTATAGAAGGTGGGGGGAAGAAGGTCATGGTAGCAGATCAGGGACTGATTTATTACATTTTTATCCACACACAAAAAACAGAGGTAAAGAATAGGAAGAGAAGTGAGTGTGTAGAACCTCAAAGCCCACTCGTACAGTTGTATTTCCTTCAGAAGCTTCTACTTGCTAAATGTTTCATAATTCCCCAAACTGAGCTATTGTTTGGATACCAAATATTTAAATATAAAAGCCTATGCTTTTCATTTCTTAAGCATCTATGTATTTAAGTATTTATTTTATTCAAACTTGCATTCTTAAACTCTTAATTTGTCACTTTAAGTGTGATTTTTCTGTTTCATTACAAAGATATTTAGTGACTTCCTACTGTGTGTTTTTGTGGAAGGGCTATGACCTTTTCTGAATGAGACACCATTCCATAGTTCAGTTGAGAAGTGACACAAATCTGAATGGTCATAACCTGGTACAGTAACCAGTTTGAAAATGCAAAGAATCATAGTGGGTGCATTTTTCTTGATCTGTGAAGGCAGAACAATGTGTGTGTGTGTGTGTGTGTGTGTGTGTGTGTGTGTGTGTGTGGTCATGGAGGAAGCACAGTAGCATAATGAATGTCTGGAGGCTCAGTAGAGATGTTGGACCAGAGTGGTAGACTTTATTGGTCACTGACACATTTTTCATAAGCTTTGGTTGTTCACATGGCTATAGCACAGAGACCAAGTAAAATAATGAGTAATGTTTTCAGTGTAAATCCTGACTCTGCCTTCTCTGGGCCGTGCTACCCTGAACATGTCCCTTACCTTTTCAAGTTGTGGTTTCTTCATCTTAGCATCAGAGATATTTATGATAAGTTACCCCACAGAAAACATATTGTCAAGTACTTGGCCCACTGTAAAGCCAATCAATATTGACAATATCTTTTTAGTACTGTTTCATTAAGGGTCTAGAGAGGAAGTTGGAAAGAGGAAGGCAGATTTTAGAAGAAGCAGAGTGAGAGGCAGGAGGGTAAGGAACAAACTATGACAAATGACTTAGACCTGAGGGACGAAAGAAAGCATTTCAATAGTGAGTGGTTGCGTACTAACCCATGTACAAGAGCACTTCAGTGCCAGCCAGTACTAACACAGGCCGCAAAGAACTTAAGTAGTGAGTGATCCAGGACCATCCAATACTAACACATGCTCGAGACTATCAAACTGATGATCTATTAAGAGTAAACACAAAAGAGTGTGGAAACAGAAAATAGACTCTCATGAATTTAAAAGTAAATGGAAGATTAAACGATAGAGAAGTAGACTGGAGGATAGTGTTTTTTAAAGTTTGGAAATAAATCTCATCATCTTGAGAAAATCTGAGGAGGAGAGGTAGCTTTGGCAAAGATAAGAAGCATGTATGTTCATAAACAGAAGGACTCGTAAAAAAAATCAGGATTCTGATAGCCAGGTTAAATCTCAGTGTTGATCTCTCCTTCATATGTTTGGTAAAGTTTGCATATTCCTGTGATCCAAGGTCACAGGAAAAAAAGAGAAAGAAAATTTTCTTAAGCTAATTGCCAGGTGTTGTGCAAAACCACTTCCAATTCAATCATTCACTGAATCTTCATAGAGACCTAGCAAGAAACCTCCCATTAATAATTTATATTTCCTATGTGAAAAAGAAAGACAGAGAACAGGTAATTCATGCAGGTCAAAGGTAATAGTTTTGTTTTGACCAATTTAGACAGCTTCCAAAGCATGAGTCATATCTCCCAAACTACCTAGTGGGTTTACTCACAGGCTGGAGTTTGGAAGTGAGTGTAGTTATGACTATTGGTCATCAGAGGATATTACCACTCTATGAGTTTTCTTTGCATCCTTTCTCTGTATTCCCACAAACTGAATCTCACACTATTCTCTCCATTCAGCCAGAACATCCCATCCTTGTTGGAAGTCTCAGGCTGGAGGACTCTTTCCTATGCAGTGAGAGGGGAGAAATATGTGGAAAATTAACTTCTCTTTTGCTTCTCTAGTGTCTGATGGATGCTATGGGTAATACCAGCTGCTTGGACTTTGATGCAAACCTCTGAGACATAACTTGTCTTATCAGATTTCCTCCATCATCCTGGGGTAGTTTCCCCTGACAATACTGACTTTATAGCATATAGTCAGCTGGAGTCAGTATTAATGCCTCATTGTTGATGAAACAAATCATCTAACATTTACCAATTCAACACACTGAAAACTATGATTACTTTATAGCTATGAAGAGCAGAGTTCAGAATGGGCTGGAAGCTATCAGTAAGTCTGCACTCATTTTGGATATTCAAGGTTAGGAACTTGTTCCTGGATCACTGGGATGCTGGGAGAATTTTGTACCATGTGGTCTATATCCCATCTTTCATCCTTGCCTCAGGTTCTGGAAACCTTAATCCACACCTTCCTCATGATATTCATTAGAACACTGGGCATCAGAGCTTTCTCATGCAGCTGCCTTTAACCTTGTTCTCTGCCTTTCCTTTTTACATGTAAGGCTTCTTGTGAAAGGGATTAGCCCATCTGTATATTGCATTTTAATACAGTTACTGTGTATGTATGTATGTATGTATGTATGTATGTATGTATGTATGTATGTATGCATGCATTTATGTATGTAATGCATGTGTGTATGTATGTGTATAATGAATGCCACAACACTTGTGAAAGTCAGATGACAACTTGCAGAGCTGAATCAGTTTTCTCCTCCTATGTGGGTCTGGGATTGAAGTCATGCCATCAGTTTTGATGCCGAGTGCCTTTACCACCTGAGCTGCTTTGTTGGCCTTGGGCCATCTATATAAAGCAGGTAATCTCCAAATGATATAATCGACTGCCCAGTGATTATAATTCCATCTGTGGTTTTAAATAATTTCTGCTATAATTGGAGTGTCTGGATATTAGGAAGCAGCTAGCTGTTAAGCAGGGACTAATTCTACCACGCATAGACTCATGGTGTGGCTTCTCTTCTACTCTGAACTGAGTTTTCACAATAAATTCCACATAAGAACCTTTGTTTCAGGGACTGTTTTCAGAACAATGATGATACTTGGAGTTAAAGAATGTCTTTTGGCTTGTGTAGGGGACAGCCAGTGGAACACACAAGCCAGAACACTCAAAATAGGCCAAGAATAGTCTCCACTACATGTATGGACATTCTTGCCTGGCTCATGACCTTCTGGCAGACAACCAGGAAGAATGACGAGATCTCACTAATGAGATTCTCCCTGCTCACCCGAAACCCTCCCCCAGTAGCCTTCCTTACCAGCATCTCCCTGTATACAGAGCATTTATAACACAAATGTGTGGTGCTATGAAACTGTCAAAGGCAGCTGCTTGTTAGTACAGATCTGAGCCAAGGCTCTTGATCCCATGGTGCTATGTGGTGAGGCATAGGAAATGAACAATGCTCCTACCTTCAGGGTCAATATGCAAAACAGGAAGGGGAGAATGGAAGCTTAACAGACTGTCAGTATGATCATTAGCTGTCTCTCAGAGTCTGGAGGTGCAGCCTTCACGCACATCCTTCACCAGGTCTCTAACACATTCGCTTTCATTTTCTCCTTGATGTAAATATCATTTGGCTTTGTGTCATCTCGTGCCTCACTCCTTGGTCTCTGTGTATGCTGACCCTCCAGTTGTTTTCACTGTGGTGACGTTCCTGGTGCTGGAGGTCCATATACTTAGACCTAGGACATTTTCTGATGTGTGAGCCGGTGGATCATAGGCTTTGCTAGGTGATATAGGAGGGAGGGATTTTAAGCACAGCATGCTCTAGTCCTTCAAAGTCCCACTTCAGAAGCCATTAGCTGGAAGGCTGTGTTTGAGGAGGTCTTAGTGTTAATGGCTGTGATATATACTGCACACCTACTTCTCCTTTGCCTCCACTCCCTTTCTTTAGCCCTAAAGCTCCAATTTGTACTTACACTTCCCTTTACAACCTAATCTTCACCCCCTGAAATGCACACCTACATCTGGATTCCACATGGCAGCTATATTCACAATGCCTCTCATGAAAAGCCTTTTATGATCTTGAATTTTGTACTTCTCAACAGTTCTTACCAGTACTTTCAAAATATACATTCCTAATATCCCAACAAAGGGGAGGGTGCATTGAAAGAGAAATACTATAAAATAATTTAGTGAAGAACTAATAAAAGATGCAATCAGTCAAGTGAGCGACAGAAGTAGTTTCTTTCAACATCAAATCTAATGGTTTCTTTTTGTAGTACAAAAGTGCTCCATTAACAGTGTGAGTCTTTTATTTAGGTAATTCACACGAGTGGTTGCCAGATGTAGTTTATTTTCAGAAGGGCACACTTATAGAAGCTGCACACTGAGCCAGAGACAGAGTTATCTCTATCTATTGCACTCTCTGATGACCTTTCAGAGTGGAAATAGCACTGAAATTCTGAATCTGAAACTCTCAAAATCAGATCCAAGTAGCACTTCATGTTTGAAAAGATGGTCGGATGTTTGTGCTAGGCTACAGAGAGCAGTGGAGTGATTTCCTGCCTCTACTTTCCCAAGATATAAGCTTTCTTCACAGCCTTACCCTGCATTGGCTATAGCTGGTTTCTCTATCAAGCAGGACTATGTTAGAATTCACATTGGTTTCCATTCTCGCCCTGCAATTAGAACACATCTGTTCAAAGCCCTCGGTCTCGTGCTTTTCCGGTGATCCAATTAGTTCACATTCATTCACACAGTCTCTGTGTTTACAGGGTGATACGTTTCCAGTCCAAGAGTTCATTGACTAACCAGTGGTTGGCCGGGGAGTGTAGATTAGAGGTGGGGGGCTTTCTGTGCATGCTGGAGGCTTCAGATTCAATACTTAGCATAGGGGAGAAAAGTTATATTACTTTGAAGGTGATGCTTTAAATCAAAAAAGCAGCTAAAATGATACCAACTATACCAGGAAATCAATATGCTTGTTTTCAAAGAGGCTTGGTTGAAACCCAAATTTGTTATTTCTTTTTCTTTTTTCTTTTTTATTTTTTTTTTCGGAGCTGGGGACGGAACCCAGGGCCTTGCGCTTGCTAGGCAAGCGCTCTACCACTGAGCTAAATCCCCAACCCCAATTTGTTATTTCTTAACATGTGCCTTTGGAGCTATTACGTGTCTCTTAGGACACATTAGTCCTATTTTGATGAAAGTATGACTACAGAGCTGAAATTATATTCCTTTCCCCCAAATATGTCTTTCAATCTTAGTTTTGTAAAAATGAATATATTGCAATATATACTACAAAGGAGACTCCCTGATAAGAAGGAGTTATTTAAAAACAAAGTGAAAACTTCTCGGAAGATAGTTTTGAGTGTGTATAATGTTGGTTCTCTTTCAATCTATATTGTAATAAGCCAGTTTATCTAGTGAGGAAAATGGGATGGCTTGAGCTGACATGGATCTAACTTGCTTCAAAATGTTTAGGGGACATTCAGAACCGATTGGAAGTGAAATGCAGTAGAAATTTCTGTTCTGGGAAGGATCTAGCTAATGTTGAGATGATAAGCAATATTTTTTTTTTAGTCTTTTTTTAGTCTTCTCTAATGCAATAGATCCTAATAGCAATTTCCTTCCCTCCACTCCTCCCAGACCCCTCCCACTTCCTTTTCCTCAATATTCCTGCCAGGGATATTAACTGAACATGGCATAACAAGTTACAATGAGACTAGGCACAACCCCTCATAAGAGGATTAGGCAATCCAGGAGGAGAAAAAGAGTCTCGAGAGCAGGCAAACGAGTCAGAGACACAATTAATATCTTGTTATTGATGATGTGTAGATGATCATGTGCATGTGTGCATGCCTGCATGTGTGCATGTGCGTGTGTAGATGTGTCTCTGTTTGTATGTATGTCTATGGAATATAGAGACTATAGGTCACCTTCTGTTATCATTCTTCAGGGACTGTCCACCTTGCCTTCTGGGACATTGTTTCATTGACCTAGAGCTTGAATGTGTTAGCCTGATTGGCCAGTGAGCTGCAGGAATCTGTCATTTTCTGTTTCCTAAGCAGCAGGATTACAAGTATGGTTTCTCATACCTGGATTTTTATTATATTGGTTCTGAGAACTGAAATCAGGTTCTTTTGCTTGTGTAGCAAGAGTTTTACAATCTGAAGTTTTCCAGACCCAAACATGGCTTTTTAAGAATAGATAGATAGTGGCTTCTTATATAAATAATATAAGGCACACAACACTTTATAGATAGGGATTTTATCATTAGGCTAAATCTTGGGCTTATTTAAACTGTATATTCTAAGGAAAAATATTTTCAGTCCTCATGCCTTAGATTCCATATTTATAAAGTGTGGTGCTGCATCAGGCTTTCTCTGAGACTCTTTGAAGCTTGGAAATTATTGCAAACTATGTTCTTACAACATCCCATTAAAGGAATCACCATGGTACAGGCTATATGTGGGTCAAGGCTTGATAAAACTCTTGTAACCACTCTATCTTCCTTTTACATTTTATTTGGCTGACTTTTCTCCCTTATTTTCTCCTCTCACCCTATTAAATCTCTTGTATTGGACAGGTCAGGGCATGGGTAGAATTTATTTAATAGAGTTCTTGCAAGAGAATGCCTCCTGAAAGGATCAAGTACACTACTTTGGTAAAAAAAAAACAGAGTAGAGTGATCCAGACAAATGAAAATCATGCCATATAAGAACAGGTATAAAAAGGTTCCTAAACCAACTGGTAATTTTTGGACAGGGACAAAATATCACCGAAGGAAGCTGGGGGAAAGAAAAAAGTCAGAGGAAAGCCGTGTGGCTCATCCAATAGAGTCTAACAAGAGGAAAGCTCATACGTAAATAGTCACCATCTATATTCTATTATGTCAAATGCTTAGGAGCTTGATGAAATGAAGAACTGAGGACTAGAAAATATAACTGCTACTCAGTTATACCCCAGTACATCACCACAACCAAAACAGTGAGACATGATCACAGGAGAAGTATTTGTAGGGATGAAAATTTTGCCTAGGATGAGAGGGAAGTTAAAACAATCAGAATGCATAAAGTGATCAAAGAACAAATATTATTTTTTGAGAAAGTAATGCACATTATGAATTTCCAGGTTTTAAAAATATGACTTTGGGAAGTAATAAGTTGTGTTCTAGATGGTGGTCTCTTGAATATGACTATGAGGTTCCAAAAAAAGTCAAAAGGAAGATGAATTGAACCAATTATATAAAGAAGAACATTTTATTCTTTTGTTATTATTCTCTTTATTATGTTTAACTCTCTCTGTGTGTGTGTGTGTGTGTGTGTGTGTGTGTGTGTGTGTGTTTGTGTGTGTGTGTGTGTTTTGGTCAGAGGATGATTTCAGGCACCTTTCCCAACCACTCTTCATCTTGCTTTCTTTCTATTATTCTATGTGCATTTTTTCTATGGCAGGGAGAGAACTTGCTTTATTTACTATTTCTGTTAGAATAAAGGGAAACATGGAATAAATTATGGCATGAATACAATTTTCTGGAGCAGGTAGAAATAGGTTTGGAAAAAATGAGGCAACATGAACTTAAATGTGAAAACGCTTATGTATATAAACATATATAACATATGAACATATATGTTAATATGTGTGTATGCCAATGTGTACATGGTGTACTTGTATAGTCACATGTGTATCTGTTATGAATTGTTTCATCTGTGTCTTTATGGATGTGTGTGTATGTGTGCAGGAGGCAAGCATATGCATTTGTGTGTGTTTATGTGTTCATGTTTGTGTATGATGTATATTTGTGAATGTATGTATTTGTATTTGTGAATGCCTGTACTTGTGTGTGCATGCGTGTGTGTGTGTGTGTGTGTGTGTGTGTGTGTGAGTGCATATGTGTATATTTGTGTGGATGTGCAGGCATTTTTCTGAGCTTATGTCAATGTGTGTAGATGACTCACAAGAGAAGTGAGGTTTATGCATTCACTGAATTTTGATTTGTTTGAAGAACTATCTACTCTCTTGCCTTATACCTAAAAGTATTTCCCAATAGTCACACAAAAATACAATAAATATACAAATTGCATTGACCTTGAACTTTACTCTCCACACACTTATTTAAAATTAATATACTTGAATAGAATAACCCACATCTCTGTGGCACCGGTGGCTTTGCGCGATGTATAATGCATATTGATGAACCAGGGGAAGTAGTTGTTCCCTGCCCCACTCACTCTGTTTCTGTCCTCTTGATGGTGTTCTCCCTGTCAAAACCTTCTCAGATAATGAAAGCCAACACAAGACATACAGTCATTTCTTCCTCCTCTCAATCCTCTGCCCTGTCATTGCTGAGCCACAGAACCATCCATTAGTGTTAATTTTAATAAGTCACTTTCTTTGGGTTAGAAGTGACAACATTTAAATTAGTGAGGAGCCGTGCCAGCTTTTCAAAGGGGGCAACAACATGTTATCCTCTCATAATTAGTTTTAATTAGCAAGGTTGTTGCTAATTTTAGGAGAATACAGCAGGGCACTTACTCTTTCCCAATTTTGGTAATGTCCGGTTGATGATGGAACAGTATGTTTTGTCAGAATGATCCTAGATAAGGTCAAAATGTCAACAAGGCAGGAGGCCATCTCAGTTCCTCCTGTCCTTGGGGCTGATTTCCTCTCATTATAGCTCAGCTTGTATATGTGCCCCTTTTGTGTGACTCCATGAATACATAGCAAGAGGACTTCAGGAAGCGATTTCAAATCCATTCCCCCTCTAATTATGGAAGAAGTAAAGTTTGATACTGAGTCTGGGCACCAGTTACAGGGGGAAAGATCCAGAAGTCTTGTTTAATGAAGAAAAATCTGTCCATTAACTAGAAACTCAATAAGAGGATTATTCATATCCAGGCTGTTGTTGTGCTTTCTGTAAATGTGAGGATGGATCGCAGGAGTGTTCAGAGTGGTTTTGTTCTGTGCAGCCTGTTAGTGCCCCTACCTCCTTCAGACCACCCATGTGGTTGCACTAACCAAGCTATCCCCAGTAAACTTTACCCATCTCTGTCCTTATATCACATGTTGCTTACATTAGGCATGGAGACTTTTGCAATAAATGATCAGCTTGAACTGTTGTCATGGTCTGTGTCAACTACAATCTCACCCCTTTCTAATGATGAATACAATCAATCGTGGTAGGCTATAAGGTCAAATAAATAGAGTGAGCCCATAGAAGTGCAACACAAATGTCTTGTTTTTCCATACATCAAGGACAGAGGGCGTTTACCACAACCCAGTCCTCATAGGACCATCTCACAGCACCAGTCACAATGGGTGACTCTCAGCTGTACATGACTGCTAAGTGCTTGGACCCAAATGGTACCTCTGAGGCCTGGGGGTATCATGGAAGAGAGAATGAAGGACCATGGGAAAGATAAGGAAAAGTGTGGTTGTTGCTTCCGATACCAGGTGGTCACTGCAATCTCGAATATGTAACTGCCTGCATGGGGCTTGAGAGGGGGACAACAATAGGTGTGGGACTACTTGGGAGAAGTGGGTTGGCGGGAGCTGTGGGATGAGAGAGGGTAGTGAGTGTTTGATTACTGCATTGCAGACTAAAACTATATTATCAAAAAATTTTAAATTAGAAAATATTTTAAAGAGTATATATTTAGACAAAACTCCTTTCTATTATATACTATTTTCTGAAGTAGCACATAAAAGGTCTTGATGTAATATGCATCTGGAAGACTTAAAGGTATTTGCTCTGTTTTATTTTTTAAAAAACACTGAATCCTAGATTTGGCTTATAGTTTATCATTGTGGGAAACTATAGTGGTGTCTCATTCCAAGAAAGACAACTTCAGAAGTGCTAGGGACTGCCTGTCCCATTGTCCTAGGAAAAAATGGAAGTCAGTGTGAGCCAAAATTATGGAATGGTATGACAAAGGGTGCATTTCCTATTGATTTTCAATGATCCCCTTTCTGCTTGGATATAATTGTTATCACCAAGGTGAGTTTTGAAAATGAGTAAAACAGCTTGTGTATGTTAAGATTTACCTGGAAGAGTGATATTCCTCCCCTCTGTGTCATGGAGATGTCCACATTAGACGACATTTTTGTCTGTGGGATTATTTCCTAGCAAGAACAGCACTGGGAAGGTTCTGCTGTAGCTTTTCATGACTCTGTGCACTTAGGAGAATAAGTGAACACAAGAAAGGTGATTGGAACATGTTGGAAAAGAAAGCCTAGACAGAAAGTCAGGACACTGCACATGACCTCACTCTGACAGTGTCACGAGAGCCATTACCATTGCTCAACTCCTTGCACATGGCTTCACTCTCACAGTGTCATGAGAGCTTTTACAGTTGCTCAACTCCTTGCATATGACCTCACTCTCACAGTATCATTCACAGCCTTTCCTGAGGACACTAACTGGCTCAAGGTTCATTAAAACATGTTTTCTGTTGTTTGAGGCTTGTTTGTGGTTATTTTGCTTTCTAGACCTCAACAGTTGAAATAGCAAATGCACAGTTATAAATAATGTTGTCAACTCCTTTCCCTTTATCACTGCTAATAATTTTACCCATGGTAAGAAGCCACATCTTGTTAACCTTAATTAAATAAGGCTAATGTTCTTTCTTCCTTTCTTTCTTCCTTTCTTTCTTCCTTCCTTTCTTTCTTCCTTTCTTTCTTCCTTTCTTTCTTTCATTCTTTCTTTATTCATTCATTCATTCATTCATTCATTCATTCATTCATTCATTTGTTTTCACTAAACATGTCCAGAGCTTTGTCCGGAAAAACTCATGGAACTCAGAAAGTGAACTGTATCTACTAAAATGAATATTCACATAGAGTTCCCTTAGAGCCATGCAACTCCTGAAACACCTTGGTTAAAATCTGTAAAATGGTTTAAAAATGCACCCTAGTAAGATACACTGCAAACTGATATAAAGTTGACCAAAAGCAAGCAACAAGGTAGTAAGGACCAGAAACAATGGAATACTGTCCGTCCACAGAGTTAGAAATGAACTGAACTTGTGGGATGGTGATATACCAGGATCACCCCTGTAGAGAGATATTTGTAAAGTATCACTACAAATGTGTGTCTCTACCAACTAGCAACACTGAGGGATCCTTAAGAGAATGAGAGCTTTGGTCACTGTATCTTTGACTATAAATAACACACATTATTTGAGCCCAGAGTTAGATTTTACGGTGGATACTAATGTTGACAGAAATTGTGGAAGGGACATTTTGTTCTAGGTTTCTCCTGTGAGGTGTGAGGAATGATTTATACTTTGTTCCAGTTTTCTCCTTAACTTTTTATTTGCCAATTATTACTCATTAAGTTGAATTAATATTTTGTTATCATGCAGCCAGCCACAGATGTTATGTCTGACAAGGAATTGCAGTATTGGGACAGACAAACAATGAAATGAATGAAGATCTATTTTCTTTACACACTATATCCTGCCAAGCTCCTGAGAGATGGAGATGGCTCAGTGGTTTGGTCTGGCCTTGAGATAAAATTATAGAATTAAGACCTCAAATATTAAAATATATGTGAATTTGAATCAGACTGTGCATAGAGCTGGGCAATAAATCACATCTTCCACTTTCTTCTCTGATTTTAAGAAGCAGCCATGGGAAACTGGAGGCATAAAGATTGGGCTTGGATGGAATTTTAAGGAGTGGTCTAGTTCCCATTCCTGTCATGAGAACATTTTTGGCTAACATCTTCCTCACTGAGGAGCTTCTCTCCATTCTGAACATGCCCTGCTGTGAAGAGGAATTCTAGCATCCCCTGTAATTCCATTATGAGCTATTGATGCAACTTGTTTCCTTTCCTGCGATTTTTTTTCCATTGCAGCACTTATGAATTCCAATGTAGGGCCAGTTTTTTGTTTTTTGTTTTTTGTTTTTTTTTTTGTTTTTTTGTTTTTTTTTATTTTGTTAAGGTTTTAGCAGAATGCATTAGATGGGGTGGAATATATATTTAGTGGTTAAAAAAAGGTTGTTTTTTGGTTTTTGTTTTTGGTTTTTTTGTTCCAGACCAAGTTAATTCTAATAAGGGAACAGCATATCACCAATGCCTTTGAGTTAAAGTTCACTTTCTCAAGAATGTTCTTGCATATCAGGGCTACACCAAAGGTTTTCATTACCTCTTTGGTTTTGTTTATTTCAACATATTTCCCTACACGTGATTTCCTCATGTGTAAACTAAACAGATTTAAATGCATGCCTTTTAAAAAGTCTGCCCATCTCCCTTTAATGTAGGTGCCTTCAGTGCAAAGGGCCTATTTGAAGGGTGGTTCAAAGACAGTTTTCTCTCATTAATGCTCTTAAAATTTTACTTTTGATCAGAGTTGGCAAAGTAAGTATAGATCAAATAGAAACCAAATCTCTCCCTTTTGAGACCATTCAAGGTTCTGCACTCTCTTGGCTCTCCTGATAGCTCACTGTTCTCATTTTCAGCACAGTAGGGATTAGTCCTATGCTGAGGAAGGTTTCATGACCCTGGGAATACTAACATGAGTCAGGCAGAGAAAAGAACTGTTATTTGCTTGGTTGTATAATTTAAGCCATTTAACCACGTAAGTGTGGCAATGGGTTGTAACTGCAAAGCAAATAAGTCACCCTTGTTAAAAAAAAAAAAAGAGCCTTTTTTTAAAGTTGTGAGATTCGCTATCAATTCATATGCAATCCTAGATCAGAAATGGAGGGTTTCCAGATGCGCCAGTGCATGAGAATGGAGGTAATTGTTTGTGGTTTTCATGAGAAGATTGCCAGTTTGCAGCATTTAAATTACATACAAACTGGTTTTCACATCTCTAATTGTAGCTCTGCTGTTTTCTGGAAGGGTTGAATTGACATTGACAACCACAGACTTAGAAGAAATACAAAGACATGAAACTAGCACTACATTTGCCCCCAAAATGATTCAGTGAATAGTGCCGCAGTGTTTTATTTATTCCTTGGTACACCAAATTTCCCTTTTCCTCTAAGGAGCAATGCTGACTTCAGTAAGTTAATGAGAAATAGTTACTTCAGGGAGTTTGAGTAAATACAACACATGGCTTTTGTGAATTATTGTGTGCCTGCTTATTTATTTATTTATTTTAGGAGTACTTGAATTTAATATAATCTCGTCTGTTTATTTTCGTCGAAATAAGAATGTGCATTTACCTTCAGTGTTTAATTGACCAGACCAGCACTCATACAGATCTCTCCGTAATAATAGCATTTGGGGACTTGGGAAGATAAATACAGAGTCCTATAATAATATTCTATGTATTACTTTTTGCTTCAATCCCCGACTTTTCTGTAACATAAGGCCACTAACCTCTTAGGCCAGAAGAATGAAAAACTTGCTTTTAGAGGAACAAAACAAAGAGGTAATTCTGATTTTTGAGTTTGTGGAGCCAACGGAATGTGGCCTGTTAATTTTGGCATACAAACAACCGCCTCAGAAAAGATTACCAAATCCCTCCCATTCAGTATTTGTTTCCTGTGAAAAAACACTTAATTCTTAAAGTATCATACTGAGTTAAAATATAGTTGTGAAAATAAACAATGGCTTAGCAAGAGTGAATTTGAGCATAGAAAAGGCCACGTTAAAAGCAGAAAACAAATGAAAAAAAAATTTAAGAAAACCCCTAGCATTTGGGCAAGTTTACAAAAGAAACTGCCTACGTTTTGCTTGGCATAGCATTTTGAAAGCTCCCACAGCGAGAATAATTAGCAGAAGCCATTTATGTGTATATTTCTAGAAAAGCTGGGCCCCTTGCATGCTTGCAGAGTACTCGGCTTGAAGAAGAGTCATTTTGCTGCAGAAACAAGTTCTACATAATGTTCAGAGGCTCTGAAGGAGGTAGTGATATGGGAGAAAGCAAGCTAACGAGGTACTCTCTAGAGTTTGTCACCCACTCACTGGTTTCTGTTGCTTTGTGCCTCACCTACAAGCTTTGTTCCTGAGACTCAGACCATTGGAAAGGTAGGACTGGAAAGTTAAACTCTAAGATGGTCAGCTTCAGCTCCATACAAGAGGAACCTGCCTTCTGCATGGAAACATTTGAAGCCGAACTGAGTTGTTCAGGGCAGTGTGCCTGCAGCAGTATAGGCAGAAACAGGATGGATGGTGAACTGGCAGGAGGCTTTTTATCTCAGAATGGCTTACAATTAGGATGCTAGTTGCTGCGCCCAGCGATTGAGTTACCTGTTGATTCTAAACTAAGTTTGTGTGCTGTTTTCCTTCACGTGGTGACTCAACTGAATTCCAGAGAAAGGTGTGGTGGCTGGACATCCCAGCCAGCCACTGGAATTTGCATGCGTGGGCCTGGCGCAGCAGAGACCCGCCATGGGAACTTAGTGAGTCCGGTGGAGAGATTTTGGAGCTCTGGGTCAGAGTCTCTAGGAGATGACAACAGGCCTGGCCCATTGGTGCCTTGAGGCAATAGCGTGGGTGCCTGGAGGCCGTGGAGGTAGCTAGATCACCGGGGCCAGAGATTTTCTGGGGTAGTAATGTGTGTTGGTATTCTTTTCATTATTATTTCATGCAATATAATAATCTCGCAGAAACACTGTTTGGTGACAAAGAAGTTTCCTCATGGTGGTTGTGTTAATTTTCATTAGAACTTAATGAAAACATAAAACTTTGATGTTGGGGATTAAAATCTTTCGTAGATTCTGTGTTCAGAACGTATCAGGGATACTTTTATTCAGGTCCATAGTATTTTCAGCCTCAAGTGCAAGATGAAGAAATTGGTTAAATTGTGTTGTACCAGAATATTATGTTATGTAGAAAGTTTTAGTTACTTTAACAGCATGTAACATGCCAAAACTATATAGACTTATAGATATTGCTCTCTCCGTTACCTTGGGCAGACACCTGCCAAACCACATGTCATGCCTGCTGGAAGATCAGGTAGGCTGTCGCCTGCCTCTGGACCTCCTCCACCCTCTCCTCACACTTGGTATCCCCCAACACTATACCCTTTCCATCCTCATTTCCTTGAACTCATTTCTCCAACTCCTTGGGAGACTCCCTGCTGGATGAGAGGCCAAGTAGGTCAGTAGGTCATCAGAACTCCAGGTTGTCTACCTGCCCACAGACCTCCTTCACCCTCTTAGTGCCCACCTCCCACTATCACTAATGCCCTCTTCCATCTTCATCACTATGTCCAAGCTCAAAACTCAAGCAAGACCTCCTGCTTGACAGGAGACCACACTTGCCACCACATAGCCAGCTCCAAACTCAGGTGGAGACCCCCCTGCTCAATAATAGGCCACACAGATCAGAAGACCAAAGAGGAAACAAAAACCAAGGAACAAAACACCCATTCAACAAAGTCAAACTCATAAACTAGCACCTAGGTCAATATTTCCTCAAACCCAGATGCCTAGATACCAGTGGAAGAATACAATCAACAACAGTCATGTCAATATGGCACCACCAAAGCCCAGATACCCTATAATAGCATGGACTAAATATTCCAACACAGCTAAAGCATAAGAAAAAGACTTTAACACCAACTTTATGAGGATGATAGAGTTCCTTACAAAGAAGTGAGTAAATCATTTAAAGAAATTGAGGGGGAGAGAGAGAGAGAGAGAGAGAGAGAGAGAGAGAGAGAGAGAGAGAGAAGAAAGAAAAGAAAAAAAGGGAGGAAATAAATAAATACCTTAGAGAAAGCCAAGAAAGCTAAGAAAAAGCAAGCAAACAGTTGAAGGAAACAAGTAAAACTGTTCAAGACCTGAAAATGTAGAAGCCATAAAGAAACCACAAACTGAAGGAATCCTGAAAATGCAAAATCTAGGTAGGTAAGCAAACAGGGACTACAGAGGTAGGTATAAACAACTGAGTGTGCAGGATATGGAAGGGAGAATCATAGATGTTGAAGAGACATTAGCAGAAATAAATACAGTTAAAGAAAATGCTAAATCTAAAAACATTCTGTCACAAATATCCAGAAAATCTGGCACACATACTAAGGAAGGAAATGAAGAGATTTAGGGAGTGATGACTGCAGGGTAAGATCCTACTCACCTAAGTGTTTGTCTGTGCTTACAAAGGTAGGCAAATTTCTGAATTCAATGTCAACCTGGCATAGGTTTTGACTTTGAATTGTTTCTCTCCCTGCTCTCATACACCCCTTCCTTAGGACCCCTAAATAAGCCTAGGCCAGTCCTTGGCAAGAAACACACTTCAACATCAAAGATAGACATTAATTCAGAATAAATGTTTGGAAAAACATATTCCAGGCAAATGGACCTAAAAAGTAAGCTGATGTAGCTATTCTAATATATAATAAAATAGAATTCAAAACAAAGTTAACCAAAAGGATAGAGAAGGACATTTTGATATTCTTCAAAGGAAAATTCCACCACTCTTCAATTCTTTACATCTATTCCCCAAATTCACAGGCACCTATGGTTGTAAAAGAAAGACTTCTAAGTTTAAATTACACTTAGAACCTCATACAGTAATAGTGGGACTCTTCAAATAATAGATCATCCAGACAAAAACTAAGCAGAGAAATTATGGAACTAATAGATGTTATGAATGAAATAGACCTAAAAGATATCTCCAGAATATTTGCCCAAACTAAAAGAAAAATATACCTTCTTCTAAACATAGAATATTCTCCCAAACTGATCACACACTCAGTCAAAAGGAGATCTCAACAGATACATGAAAATTGAAATAAACCCCTGCATATTACCAGAACACCACATATTAAAACTGGTGTTCAACAACAACGGAAACAACAGAAAGCCTACAAACTCACTGAAACTGAACAACTCCCTACAAATGACTACTGGGTCAAGGCAGACATAAATAAAGAAAATAAAGGCTTCCTAGAACTTAATGAAAATGAATCCTTAACACAACCACAAAAGAGGAGTAGATAGCAGGAAATAATCAAACACAGGGCTGCAATCAATAAAGTAGAAACAAAGAGAACAATATTTGTACTGAATGAATAAAAGAAAGAGTTGGTTCTTTGAGAAAATCAAGAAGTTAGACAAACCCTTATCAAAACAAAGTAAAAGACATAGAGGGAGTATATAACTAACAAGCTCAGAAATGAAAAGTTAGACCTAACAGACACCAAGGAAATACAAAGAAACTTTAGGTCATACATTCAAAACCTCTGCTTCACAAAACTGGAAGAGCTAAAAGAAATGGGCACTGCTTACCAAAGTTAAATCAAGATCAGATGAACAAATTGAATAGAATAGATTTTTCTGGCAGATTAGTAGTGGTTGTGGATGGGAACAGGAATGATCAGGTGTGGAAGTGATATAGAAAATATAGGAAGAAACAACTGGAATTAGGGGAGGCATGTCTGAGGGCAAGTTAGAAACCTAGGCCAACTGCACTCAAGAGGAGTAGACTGAATGATATAATAATCAATCAGAGGGCTGATATCAATAAAAGAGAAACAAAGAAAACAAAGATTCAATGAAGCAGAGAGTTTGTTTCTTGAGGAAAGTTAAGATGGACAAACTCTTATCAAATATATAGAGAGACTATCCAAATTAACAAAATAAGAAATGAAAAGGGGGCATAACGACCAACACAAAGAAAACCCAAAGAATCATGAGGTCATACTTTAAAAATCTGTACTCCACAAAATTGGAAAAATCTGAAAGAAATGGAAAATTTTCTCAGTCAATACTACTTACCAAAGCTAAATCAAATCAGATAAACAACTTAAATAGACTTACAACCCCAAAGATAATAGAAACAGCCATTAAAATTATCCCAATACCCCAAAGCGAGGGTTTCAGTACAGAATTCGACCAGACTTTCAAAGAAGAGCTAACACCAGTACTCATCAAATTATTTCACAAAATAAAAACAGGCAGAACATTAAAAAAATAATTTTATGAGGCTACAGTTATCCTGATACTCAAACCACACAAAGATTCAAAAAAGAAAGAATTGCAGACCAATTTCCTTTATGAACACAGATGCAAACATATTCAATAAAATACTCACAAACCAAATTCAAGAACACATCAATAAGATTATCCACTATGATCTTATTGATCCCAGAGATGCAAGGATAGCTCAACATAGATTCTGTCAATGTAATTTATCACATAAACAAACTTAAAGAAAGAGAAAACCATAGGATTATCTTATTAGATGCTGACAAAGCCTTTGACAAAATCCAACACTACTTCATGATAATAATTTTGGCGAGAGAGGAATACAAAGGACATATTTAAACTTAATAAAGGTAATTTATAGTAAGCCTACAGATAACATAAAATCAAATGGAGGGAAACACAAAGAAATGCCACCAAAACCAATAACAAGGCAAGGCTGTCCAGTCTCTTCACATCTATTCAAAAAGGTACATGAAGTTATAATTAGAGCAATAAGATAACTAAAGGAGATCAAGCTGACACAGATCAGAAGGGAAAAAGTCAAAGTACTGTTATTTGCAGATGATAAGATAGACTACATAAGCAAACCTAAAAATTCTACCAAGGAACTCCTAAAACTGATGGACATTTTTAGTGAAGTGGTTGGATACAAGATTAACAGCAACAACAAATCAGTAGTCGTACTATACACAAATGACAACTGAGCTGAGAAAAATAACAATAACCACGTCTTAGTTATGTTTTTATTGCTGTGAATAGACACCATGACCAAGGCAACTCTAATAAAAGTTAACAATTAATTGGGGCTGGGTTACAGTTTCAGAGGTTTAGTCCATTAGCACTATGACAGGAAGTATGGCAGCATCTAGATAAACATGATGTTGGAGAGGCTCAGAGTTCTACATCTTTATCAGAAGGCAGCCAGGAAGGGACTAGAAATCTACACTGGGCAGAGCTTGAGTGTAGGAGACCTCAAAACTCACCTCCACAGTGACATACTTCTTCCAACAAGGTCACACCAACTCTAACAAGACCACATCTAATAGTGTCACTCCCCATAGAACAAGCATTCAAATGCAAGTGTCTATGGGGGTCATACATATTCTAACCATTACATTCCACTCCCTGGCTCTATAGGCTTATAGCTATAATATAATGCAAAATGCTTTTAGTACAATCTCAAAAGTCCCCATTGTCTATCACAGTTTCAACAATATTTAAAAGTCCAAATTTTAAACTTTCTTCTGAGATTTATGCAATCTGTCAACTATAAATAAAATCAATTTCAAACAGCAGACAACATACTTCCAATATAACATGATACAGGATATACTACCATTTCAAAATGTAGGGAAGGGAGCATAGTGAGCAAATATTGGACCAGAATAATACCAAAAACTGGACATACTCCAAATTCTGAACACATTTCCTTCTCTTCTCTATTGAGTCAGTTCCACTCTCTGTTAGCAGCTTTCCTCTGCAGGTATCCCAGGGCTCTGGAATCTTTAACATCTTGAGGTCTCAAAGGCAATCCAGGCTTTACCTTTATAGTTTCATGCTATAGCCCTTCTGGGCCATCATGAAAGGACACCCCTGCCACACACCTGGCCTCAGCAACTTTCTTAAGTCACAGAGTGAGATTTCTTGACTCTAAAGCCAGAAACACATGGCTGAATTTGTGAAATTCTGCTTGTTGGAACTAGAACATGGCCCCCTTATTCAATTACATCTTTACTAGCTTCTGTTCTCTATGGTTTTCTTCACTGCCTAAGTTTGGCTGTCAAGGGACTTTGTAGACCTGGCTAGCTTTGAACTCAGAGATCTGCACATCTCTGTCTCCTAAATGTTGGGATTAAAGGCATGTACCATCATGCCTAGATCTAAGCTTTTCTTCAATTCCTTTTCATGATAGATCTTTATAAGCATGGTCACTATGTCTCAGGATCTGTATGTCAAACTGGATCAAGTGTCATCCCATCTCAAGGTCTAAATCAAAAGCCTGTGTCTTCCCGACTTAAGATCTGGATTAAAGGCAGGTTGTCTTCCTGCCTCATGATCTGGATTATAGGTGTGTCCCTGGTTTTTGGATTATAGTTCATTCCAGATATAGCCAAGTTGATAATGGGGAATAGCCATCACAACCTACCTCTTGTCAACTTGACACACAACCACATCTGCTTATGTCCAATTGAAAGCAATAATCAGATCATAATAACTCCTAACATGATATAACTATGCCTTCCACAACTGGAAACACATTGTAAATTTAAAATATGTAGCAATGTTTGCTGGAGAATATCTTTTTCATAAGATGGAAGCTTAGCTGGTGAGCTCTAACTCCAAAGTCACCATTTCCTTTTGTATAGCCCCCAACACTCTTGTGTGTGAATGCTTGGCTCAGAGAGAGTGGCTCTATTAGGAGGCATGGTCTTTTTGGAGTAGGTGTGGCCTTTTGAGGAAGTTTGTGATTTTGGGGGTGGGCTTTGGGGATTCCTATGTTCAAGCTACACCCAGTGTGACACAGTCTCCTGCTGCACACTGATCAAGAGATAGAACTCTAGCTCCATCTGTAGCACCATGTCTGCCTACATGCTGCTATGCTTTCTACCATGATGATAATGGACTAAACCTATGAAACTGTAACCTAGCCCCAGTGAAATGTTTTTCTTTATAAGGGTTCCCATTGTCATGATGTCTGTTCACAGAAATCAAATCTTCTCTAAGACACCACAGATAGTATAAAATATTGTGTAGTAATCCTATCTAAGCAAGTAAAATAATGTATGACAGAAATTTCAAGTATTTGAAGAAATTGAAGAAGCTATATGGAAAAATTTTCCATGCTTATAGATTGGTAAGATTAGCATAGGAAAAAAGTGGCTAACCCATCAAAAACAATCTAAAACCACTATGGAAATCAATATGGCATTTCCTCAGAAAATTAGAAATTGATCTGACTCACAACCAATCTATTCTCCCAAAAGGACACTTTCTCAATTCTATTCATAGAGGCTTTAGTCATAATAGCCTGAAACTGGAAACAATGTTGATGTCCCTCAAATGAAGAATGGATAAAGAGGATGTGGTACATTTATACAACGGAGTATTACTCAGCTGTTAAAAACAATGACATAATGAATTTTTCAGGCAAATAGATGGAACTAGAAAAAAATAATGCTGAATAAGGCCACCTAGATCCAGAAAGATAAGCATGATATGTACTCATTCATATGTGGTTATTAGCTGTTAAAGATAACCATGATACAATAAATCCAGAGAACCAGAGAGGCTAAGTAACTACAAGGAAGGCTGGGGGTCATGGATCTTTCTGGAAATGGGAAATAGAATAAATTTTTTAGTGAGTTGGTGGAGACTGGGGATGGGAACAGGTGGGATCACGTGGGGGAGGAAGGGGTGGGAGGATGGGTATGGGGAAAGACAACTAGCACTTGGGGGGCATTTTGGGAGGTAAGGTGAAATCTAGTGCAGTGATAACTTTCTAGAACATATGAGGGAATTATTGGAAACTCCTAGTAATGAAAAATAAGGAGCCTGGATTGGCCATCTTCTGTAACTAGGCAAGGTTTCCAGTGGAGGTACTGGAATACCAACCCTGCCACAAAATCTTCAATGTACAACCTTTCCTGTCTGTAAGTTGTGTTGAGTCAATAGTGTTTTAGAGCTTTTGACATGGCTAACCAATGACTGGTCTAACTTGAGGCTAACCCAATGAGGAGACCATGCTTGACACTGCCTGGTTGTCCAGGAACCAGGAGCTTGATGGGCCAAAGTCCCAGAGTAGAACCAAACAAAACTGGCCAAAAAAAGTGGAAACTGAAAAGTTCCTTGGAAAGTCAGTTAGTCAGTTGTATCTGATGGTTTTGTGGTGGGGTAATCATGTGAAGGAACATTTCACTGAAGTGAATACAGGTGAAAGGATGTGTTGCTAAAGCAAGCATGTAAAAGGACACATGATGCACACCCGCGGACCCGGCCGGCAGCAGCTCTCTGCTCCCAGACCCTGTGGGAAAGAGACCTCACCGCCTGGTCAGGTGGGCACTCCTAAGGCTGCAGAGCAGAAGAGACCACCAACACTGCCCACCCCTGCCCACATCCCTGGCCCAAGAGGAAACTGTATAAGGCCTCTGGGCTCCCGTGGGGGAGGGCCCAGGAGCTGCAGGACACCTGCCTGAGACACCGCCGGAACCTGAAGGAAACAGACCGGATAAACAGTTCTCTGCCCCCAAATCCCGTGGGAGGGAGAGCTAAACCCTCAGAGAGGCAGACAGGCCTGGGAAACCAGAAGAGACTGCACTCTGCATACACATCTCGGACGCCAGAGGAAAACACCAAAGGCCATCTGGAACCCTGGTGCACTGAAGCTCCCGGAAGGGGCAGCGCAGGTATTCCTGGTTGCTGCCGCCACAGAGAGCCCGTGGGCAGCACCCCGCGAGCGAACTTGAGCCTCGGGACCACAGGTAAGACCAACCTTTCTGCTGCAGGAAAGCTGCCTGGTGAACTCAAGACACAGGCCCACAGGAACAGCTGAAGACCTGTAGAGAGGAAAACTACACGCCCGAAAGCAGAACACTCTGTCCCCATAACTGACTGAAAGAGAGGAAAACAGGTCTACAGCACTCCTGACACACAGGCTTATAGGACAGTCTAGCCACTGTCAGAAATAGCAGAACAAAGTAACACTAGAGATAATCTGATGGCGAGAGGCAAGCGCAGGAACCCAAGCAACAGAAACCAAGACTACATGGCATCATCGGAGCCCAATTCTCCCACCAAAACAAACATGGAATATCCAAACACACCAGAAAAGCAAGATCTAGTTTCAAAATCATATTTGATCATGATGCTGGAGGACTTCAAGAAAGACATAAAGAACTCCCTTAGGGAAACACAGGAAAACATTAATAAACAAGTAGAAGCCTACAGAGAGGATTCGCAAAAATCCCTGAAAGAATTCCAGGAAAACACAATGAAACAGTTGAAGGAACTAAAAATGGAAATAGAAGCAATCAAGAAAGAACACATGGAAACAAACCTGGATATAGAAAACCAAAAGAAGAAACAAGGAGCTGTAGATACAAGCCTCACCAACAGAATACAAGAGATGGAAGAGAGAATCTCAGGAGTAGAAGATTCCATAGAAATCATTGACTCAACTGTCAAAGATAATGTAAAGCGGAAAAAGCTACTGGTCCAAAACATACAGGAAATCCAGGACTCAATGAGAAGATCAAACCTAAGGATAATAGGTATAGAAGAGAGTGAAGACTCCCAGCTCAAAGGACCAGTAAATATCTTCAACGAAATCATAGAAGAAAACTTCCCTAACCTAAAAAAAGAGATACCCATAGGCATACAAGAAGCCTACAGAACTCCAAATAGATTGGACCAGAAAAGAAACACCTCCCGTCACATAATAGTCAAAACACCAAACGCACAAAATAAAGAAAGAATATTAAAAGCAGTAAGGGAAAAAGGTCAAGTAACATATAAAGGCAGACCTATCAGAATCACACCAGACTTCTCGCCACAAACTATGAAGGCCAGAAGATCCTGGACTGATGTCATACAGACCCTAAGAGAACACAAATGCCAGCCCAGGTTACTGTATCCTGCAAAACTCTCAATTAACATAGATGGAGAAACCAAGATATTCCATGACAAAACCAAATTTACACAATATCTTTCTACAAATCCAGCACTACAAAGGATAATAAATGGTAAAGCCCAACATAAGGAGGCAAGCTATACCCTAGAAGAAGCAAGAAACTAATCGTCTTGGCAACAAAAGAAAGAGAATGAAAGCACACAAACATAACCTCACATCCAAATATGAATATAACGGGAAGCAATAATCACTATTCCTTAATATCTCTCAACATCAATGGCCTCAACTCCCCAATAAAAAGACATAGATTAACAAACTGGATACACAAAGAGGACCCTGCATTCTGCTGCCTACAGGAAACACACCTCAGAGACAAAGACAGACATTACCTCAGAGTGAAAGGCTGGAAAACAATTTTCCAAGCAAATGGTCAGAAGAAGCAAGCTGGAGTAGCCATTCTAATATCAAATAAAATCAATTTTCAATTAAAAGTCATCAAAAAAGATAAGGAAGGACACTTCATATTCATCAAAGGAAAAATCCACCAAGATGAACTCTCAATCCTAAATATCTATGCCCCAAATACAAGGGCACCTACATACGTAAAAGAAACCTTACTAAAGCTCAAAGCACACATTGCACCTCACACAATAATAGTGGGTGATTTCAACACCCCACTCTCATCAATGGACAGATCATGGAAACAGAAATTAAACAGAAATGTAGACAGACTAAGAGAAGTCATGAGCCAAATGGACTTAACGGATATTTATAGAACATTCTATCCTAAAGCAAAAGGATATACCTTCTTCTCAGCTCCTCATGGTACTTTCTCCAAAATTGACCATATAATTGGTCAAAAAACGGGCCTCAACAGGTACAGAAAGATAGAAATAATCCCATGCGTGCTATCAGACCACCACGGCCTAAAACTGGTCTTCAATAACAATCAAGGAAGAATGCCCACATATACTGGGAAATTGAACAATGCTCTACTCAATGATAACCTGGTCAAGGAAGAAATAAATAAAGAAATTAAAAACTTTTTAGAATTTAATGAAAATGAAGGTACAACATACCCAAACTTATGGGACACAATGAAAGCTGTGCTAAGAGAAAAACTCATAGCGCTGAGTGCCTGCAGAAAGAAACAGGAAAGAGCATATGTCAGCAGCTTGACAGCACACCTAAAAGCTCTAGAACAAAAAGAAGCAAATACACCCAGGAGGAGTAGAAGGCAGGAAATAATCAAACTCAGAGCTGAAATCAACCAAGTAGAAACAAAAAGGACCATAGAAAGAATCAACAGAACCAAAAGTTGGTTCTTTGAGAAAATCAACAAGATAGATAAACCCTTAGCCAGACTAACGAGAGGACACAGAGAGTGCGTCCAAATTAACAAAATCAGAAATGAAAAGGGAGACATAACAACAGATCCAGAGGAAATTCAAAAAATCATCAAATCTTACTATAAAAACCTATACTCAACAAAACTTGAAAATCTTCAGGAAATGGACAATTTCCTAGACAGATACCAGGTACCGAAGTTAAATCAGGAACAGATAAACCAGTTAAACAACCCCATAACTCCTAAGGAAATAGAAGCAGTCATTAAAGGTCTCCCAACCAAAAAGAGCCCAGGTCCAGATGGGTTTAGTGCAGAATTCTATCAAACCTTCATAGAAGACCTCATACCAATATTATCCAAACTATTCCACAAAATTGAAACAGATGGATCACTACCGAATCCCTTCTACGAAGCCACAATTACTCTTATACCTAAAGCACACAAAGACACAACAAAGAAACAGAACTTCAGACCAATTTCCCTTATGAATATCGACGCAAAAATACTCAACAAAATACTGGCAAACCGAATCCAAGAGCACATCAAATAATCATCCACCATGATCAAGTAGGCTTCATCCCAGGCATGCAGGGATGGTTTAATATACGGAAAACCATGAACGTGATCCATTATATAAAGAAACTGAAAGAACAAAACCACATGATCATTTCATTAGACGCTGAGAAAGCATTTGACAAAATTCAACACCCCTTCATGATAAAAGTCCTGGAAAGAATAGGAATTCAAGGCCCATACCTGAATATAGTAAAAGCCATATACACCAAATCAGTTGCTAACATTAAACTAAATGGAGAGAAACTTGAAGCAATCCCACTAAAATCAGGGACTAGACAAGGCTGCCCACTCTCTCCCTACTTATTCAGTATAGTTCTTGAAGTTCTAGCCAGAGCAATCAGACAACAAAAGGAGGTCAAGGGGATACAGATCGGAAAAGAAGAAGTCAAAATATCACTATTTGCAGATGATATGATAGTATATTTAAGTGATTCCAAAAGTTCCACCAAGAACTACTAAAGCTGATAAACAACTTCAGCAAAGTGGCTGGGTATAAAATTAACTCAAATAAATCAGTTGCCTTCCTCTATACAAAAGAGAAACAAGCCGAGAAAGAAATTAGGGAAACGACACCCTTCATAATAGACCCAAATAATATAAAGTACCTCGGTGCGACTTTAACCAAGCAAGTAAAAGATCTGTATGATAAGAACTTCAAGACACTGAAGAAGGAAATTGAAGAAGACCTCAGAAGATGGAAAGATCTCCCATGCTCATGGATTGGCAGGATTAATATAGTAAAAATGGCCATTTTAACAAAAGCGAACTACAGATTCAATGTAATCCCCATCAAAATACCAATCCAATTCTTCAAAGAGTTAGACAGAACAATTTGCAAATTCATCTGGAATAACAAAAAACCCAGGATAGCTAAAGCTATCCTCAACAATAAAAGGACTTCAGAGGGAATCACTATCCCTGAACTCAAGCAGTATTACAGAGCAATAGTGATAAAAACTGCATGGTATTGGTACAGAGACAGACAGATAGACCAATGGAATAGAATTGAAGACCCAGAAATGAACCCACACACCTATGGTCACTTGATTTTTGACAAAGGAGCCAAAACCATCCAATGGAAAAAAGATAGCATTTTCAGCAAATGGTGCTGGTTCAACTGGAGGTCAACAAGTAGAAGAATGCAGATCGATCCATGCTTATCACCCTGTACAAAGCTTAAGTCCAAGTGGATCAAGGACCTCCACATCAAACCAGACACACTCAAACTAATAGAAGAAAAACTAGGGAAGCATCTGGAACACATGGGCACTGGAAAAAATTTCCTGAACAAAACACCAATGGCTTATGCTCTAAGATCAAGAATCGACAAATGGGATCTCATAAAACTGCAAAGCTTCTGTAAGGCAAAGGACACTGTGGTTAGGACAAAACGGCAACCAACAGATTGGGAAAAGATCTTTACCAATCCTACAACAGATAGAGGCCTTATATCCAAAATATACAAAGAACTCAAGAAGTTAGACTGCAGGGAAACAAATAACCCTATTAAAAATGGGGCTCAGAGCTAAACAAAGAATTCACAGCTGAGGAATGCCGAATGGCTGAGAAACACCTAAAGAAATGTTCAACATCTTTAGTCATAAGGGAAATGCAAATCAAAACAACCCTGAGATTTCACCTCACACCAGTGTGAATGGCTAAGATCAAAAACTCAGGGGACAGCAGATGCTGGCGAGGATGCGGAGAAAGAGGAACACTCCTCCATTGTTGGTGGGGTTGCAAACTGGTACAACCATTCTGGAAATCAGTCTGGAGGATCCTCAGAAAGTTGGACATTGAACTGCCTGAGGATCCAGCTATACCTCTCTTGGGCATATACCCAAAAGATGCCCCAACATATAAAAAAGACACGTGCTCCACTATGTTCATTGCAGCCTTATTTATAATAGCCAGAAGCTGGAAAGAACCCAGATGCCCTTCAACAGAGGAATGGATACAGAAAATGTGGTACATCTACACAATGGAATATTACTCAGCTATCAAAAACAACGGCTTTATGAAATTCGTAGGCAAATGGTTGGAACTGGAAAACATCATCCTGAGTGAGCTAACCCAATCACAGAAAGACATACATGGTATGCACTCATTGATAAGTGCCTATTAGCCCAAATGCTTGAATTACCCTAGATGCCTAGAACAAATGAAACTCAAGACGGATGATCAAAACGTGAATGCTTCACTCCTTCTTTAAAAGGGGAACAAGAATACCCTTGGCAGGGAAGAGAGAGGCGAAGATTAACACAGAGACTGAAGGAACATCCATTCAGAGCCTGCCCCACATGTGGCCCATACATATACAGCCATCCAATTAGACAAGATTGATGAAGCAAAGAAGTGCAGACCGACAGGAGCCGGATGTAGATCGCTCCTGAGAGACACAGCCAGAATATAGCAAATACAGAGGCGAATACCAGCAGCATACCACTGAACTGAGTATAGATCCCCCGTTGAAGGAATCAGAGAAAGAACTGGAAGAGCTTGAAGGGGCTCGAGACCCCATATGTACAACAATGCCAAGCAACCAGAGCTTCCAGGGACTAAGCCACTAACTAAAGACTATACATGGACTGACCCTGGACTCTGACCTCATAGGTAGCAATGAATATCCTAGTAAGAGCACCAGTGGAAGGGGAAGCCCTGGGTCCTGCTAAGACTGAACCCCCAGTGAACTAGACTTGTGGGGGGAGGGCGGCAATGGGGGGAGGGTTGGGAGGGGAACACCCATAAGGAAGGGGAGGGGGGAGGGGGATGTTTGCCCGGATACCGGGAAAGGTAATAACACTCGAAATGTATATAAGAAATACTCAAGTTAATAATAAAAAAAAAACAAAAAAACAAAAAAAAAAACAAAAAAAAACATCATTAGGGACTGAGAGTGATGAAACAGCCTGCCTTCTTCTTAGGTTTGAAATCCATCTTATATTAAAGAAAAACTAGACTCAAAAAAAAAAAAAAGGACACATGATGAAAGATTCTTCACCAACGTCAGACATGTATTGGTCAGTTTTGCATTTTGCAGTTGAGCTCTATTTCTTTGGACTGCACAGAGAGATGTCCACCAAAAACAAACAATCAAACAAACAAAACAAAACAAAAAAAAAAAACTTTTGGTGGTATGCTGTAGCTTGCTAAGCTTCTTGCTGCTTCCTCAGACTTAGGTCAATTGGCAGAGTTATATCAACTGAGACAGACTCGCATGAAGTTTTGCTCTGACAGACTCATGTACTGAGGCAAGATCCATGAAAAACATGTGATGTTTGAAGGACATATAAATGTGACTCAACCGACTGTGAGAGGGGTTTGCTGGTAGAGCTAGCTGTGCAATATGTGTTGGTCTCACATTTTTGCTGATCTCCAAGTCAATGAGAGAGGTGTGGCTGAGAACTACTAGCACTCCTGATGATCCCAGTCCCTCCTGCTGACTCATGCAGATATAGTTGAGGCATGGCTGTTCCTGCTATGTCATAATACCACTGCTGATTCTTATTTGCCATCCCAATTCTATTGAACTAGATTGCTGGTATATCCATGAAGTGTTTGTGAGTGGATTGAGCTGCTGCTGCTGACCCATGCACTGAACTGCTGATTTTCTGACAATGCAGATGGGATATGCTTCAAAGAACCATTTGTAAACATTTCCACCCCCACATCCTTTCTTTTTCACTACCTCTGGAAGGTGGTAGGCTAGAATGGAGATTAAAGCACTTAAAAGCCATCAGTAAAAGTAGACATTGAAAAAATAAAAGTTACAATGAAATGATTCCTAATGATATTCTGCTATACTCATAGATCTCTTCCTAGCCAAATTGTTGTCAGAGCAGCTTCCTCCTTTAGCTGATGGGAGCATGTCTGACTTCCCTCTGATGCCTTGACTTCATTTAAACATTGTTGGATTTCAAACTCAACTTCCTATATATTATAGAAAATGAAATCAGATTTTTTAAAGGGAAACCTCTATTATTTCTGGTGAATACTATCTGTTAGGCACTTGCAAAAAGCCTCTCTCAATCTTAAGAGTAAGAAGTAAAGATTTTTGTCTCCTGATCAGTTAAAAACAATACCACATAAGGCGTAGAGTGTGGGCTATATATTGGTACAAGCTCCTGCCACAGTTGAGGGTTGTAGAAAAAGCATTGTGGTAGTGTGCAGATGTCTGGAGAAAGACAACTCAGAACTGATCATTGGTTTATAACCGACTCCTTAGATAAAGTGACATTCTCTGGGAAGAAAGAGCAAGTTTCATCAAAATTGACTTTCAATTTCATAGATGCGTAATTAATTTGTCTTGGAGTGTAATGGAGATATTACACATTGTCATGATTTATATCCACCAACTCTATCTCAAGATGGTTTGTTAGATTTTCTTACTTTTCATATTTTCACATTTAAAATAATACATTTTGATGTCTAGAGTAAGAGGATATGCTCAAACTTTTAAATAAGATTCTTTGGCTATAAACCAAGAGTCATATTTTGTATTTAATTGTAATCTATCCATTCTCTCTTTATCCCTCTCCCCTCCCTTTCCCTGTCTTTTTTCTTTCTTCTCCATTCTCTTTTCCTCTCTTATTGCTTCAAATCATGACTTCACATGAACTTAACCAGCTTGATTCTAGGCTTTGGCTCCTCTTTCTGTGGCTCCTTAGTTGGTTTTCTTCAGGCTGTTGCCTGTAAGCTCAGCCCTTGAGTATGATATTTGCAGTAGCTGTTGGCATCTATCTGCAGATCACATTGCAGCATACCAAGACTAAGCTTCTGATGTTGATTTCTTAGGAATGGGACTCTTTCACAGATGCTTTCCTGTTTCTTTGCTTAGAGCTGGATCATGTGCTCATCAGAAACAACAGTCAAAGGACAAGGCTGTCCTGATGTCTTTCTTCCAAAGGCTTAAAACTGAGGACCTAGAAAGAGTTGAACTTCTAAGAACTCTGTGAACTATAGCCTGAGGGTCAGACCCAGATATCTATTTTTGTAAAAATGGATTTTTAGGTCACAGCAAAGCCCATTTATTTCCACATTGTGGAATGACACATTTACATTAAGACTGCAGAGATGTATAGCTATAAGGGACCAGGCCAACTATAAGGCTCTAAAAATAGTGTGTGTCCCTTCATAGAGAAACATTCTGACACTTATATCAAGTCACAGATCAAAATTGGGGCCCTACAATCAGGAATAGAAGTGGAAAATGTCAAATAGGCAACAGTTATTATTAAAGGTTCCATTTAATTCTCCTTTAAGCAGTATATGCCAATTTCCACAAAGTATATTGGCATTATTTCATTCATGTATACATCTTATATTATCAATTATAGCATGTGTTCTGTTAATTATTAAGGTTATGGTGTAGTTGTACACAATTCCATAATTTTTCTCTCCTCTGTCTTTCATGTTATAGTCTAGTGTCATACATTAAGATTGTATCTTTTCCTTTGCTTTACAGAGTAGCCATAAAGTCTGGCTGACCTCTAATTGTATTAGCAACCACATCACGTTTTCCTATTCAATGCTCGACTTGGCCAAAATTTACAGAATGAATTAACCAGAATGAAACTTTATGAAGGACTTATTCTATTTAAATATTAATGAGGTTTTTATTTTTATTCAGGGCAATTTCAATCTAAAAGGAGACCAATGCACTGAATTGTAACTACTCTTTGCATAAGCCAAGGATGCATGGGCATGTATGGATTGGTGTCCAGTGTTGGTGTTACAAGTAGAGGGCCATTAGTTCAGCCATATATTCCAATTTGGACTTTTAAAACTGGAAGATGTAAAGTCCACATTCTTCTCAAGATAAATCCAAATACAATCTAAGTAGTATGGCTTCAAGCTCATCGGCTCAGAAGTTTAGGAGAATCAATAGTTGTTCAAGGCCTCAGAAGTCCACGTAGATCCTCTAGGATCTTTTAGGTCCTAATGTTTAAAATCATATCTTTCATTCAAGCTAAGTTCCTCAATAATTGTAAGCTTTAGTTTTGTTACTTTTACTCTTAGAATTGTTATCAACAAATTTCTGGTATTATACCCTAATTTGGTATTGTGAAGTTCTATGAGAAAACAGCCACATGCAATTATGTCACAAACTTTAGAGTTGTTATAGACTATAATATAGGCTCTACTGTGTAAAAAGGGTGGTATTGCCTTTGGTATTGCTTTAACAGAGTACATGGGCTGTTTTTAAACCTGTTATTGATAATAGTATTTGTTGTTGTTGTTTTCTTTTGCTCCCAGTATATTTTCAAATAAAACAACACAGTATCTATTTTGTTTTCAACAGTTTACATTTTTATTCATTTTGCAGCCTGATTGAAGCTCATTTCTTCCTTCTCCCCAGTCCAGCCCTTACAAATTTTTTCCTCCATTACCCCTTCACCTTATCCTCAGAGAAGAGGAAGCGCTCCTTAGGTACCACCCCACCCTGGGACATCTAGTCACAGTAGGACTAGGTACATCCTCTCTCATTTAGTCTCAACCATGCAGTTCAATTAAGACAAGGGGATTCAATGGCAGACAACAGAGTCAGAGACTCCCACTCTAGTTATTAGGAGACCTACATGAAGACCAAGCAATACCTCTTTTACAAATGTGTATGTGGCCTAGCTCTAGCCCATGCATGGTCTTTGGTTGATGGTGGGATTCCATTTTATACCATACAGAATGGCTATGTTAAACAGCTTGAGTGACAGCATGTGCTGGTGCTTGTGTGGAATAAAGGGAACACTCCTCCATTGTTGGTGGGAGTGTGAACATGTACAGCTACTTTGGGAATCAATTTGGCAGTTTCTCAGAAAAATTATGAATTGATCTACCTCAAAGTCCAGCTATACTACTTTTGGGCAAATAATGGAAGGACCCATACCTTCCCCATACCACAAGGACATTTGCTCAACTGTGTTCATAGCAACTTTATTTATAGTAGCTAGAAACTGGAAAAAGCCTAGATGTGCCTCAACTAAAGAATGGATAAAGAAAATGTGGTACATTTAAACTGGAATATTACTCTGATTAAAAACAAAGACAAAGACATCATGAAATTTGTAGGGAAACGAATGGATCTTCGGAATACCATTCTGAATGAAATAACCCAGACCCAGAAAGACACGTGTGAAAAGAGTCTAGCATAACTGCCTCATGAGAGGCTTCATCCAGCAGCAGATGGAAATAGGTGAGAGATTCATAGCCAAATATCAGGCAGAGCTTAGGGAATCTTGGGGGAAGAAGAAGGGACAGAACTTAGGGGGACAGAGGGATCAAAGACACCACAAGAACACCTACAGAGTCAACTAACCTAGAACTGGGTTGGGGGGTCACTGAGACTGAATACATGGACTTTCAATAAAGAATGGTATAGAAAAGGGAATCTTTGGTAGAAATAGTGACCAGAACTAGATGTGACACCCAGCAATGGCTTCCTGTTCAATATGAAAGTCAATAATATTCAAACAGTAGGTTTTGGAAAAAAATTGTTCTGAGCCAAATTCACATCTCCCTTTCAAATAGTCGATGGTTGAAAATTTATGGGAAGGAGGGAGAGAAACCAATTGTTGATTAGTTGGTGAGAAGGGCAGGTTTTGGGTTCTGTGGTTTGGGCATAGATGGTAATTAGCCATTTTGCAAGTCTAAGATATTTAAGTGGGGGAATTATCACATTCTGGGAAGGAATTTTGAATTCACGAGATTATCCTTCAAATGAGCTTATTTCTTCTGCACATGTCCTTCATTGAAGAACCAGTTCTGGAAGCTTTTCAGAAACACATGTGCTGTTGTAGGGGGATCGTGTATCTGGAGTCTATGTCTAGGCCAGTTTTTATGTAGTCAGTGGGGCTGTATAGGGTTCTCAGAGTTTAGGGGGAAATCTCAGGCTCTGTGAGATTAGAACCCACCCTTGAACCTGCTGCTTTTACACTTGACTGTACTAATCAGAAAGCCTAGAGTCAAGTTCATCATCCAGCTATAAACCAACTTTGTAGGACTTTATGATTTAGACCCCATTTTCTCTTTCTCTGAGTTCTCTGTCTTTAAAAGCAACAGTAATAAAATGTTATTAATAGATGTTTATAAAAAACTTTAAATTCTCTCCTAGTATGGGTAAGGTACAATTTGATAATTATAAAATCACCAGGGTCTATAATAAGCTTATACAATTGTTTTGTATAGCATAATAAGCCCTTTGCCAGATTCTTCCTGTAGAATTCAAGCCCCAGGTAAACTCACAGATTAGCACCTATATTTTAAATGTATTCTGACCTGCTTGTCACCTGAAGGAAGGCTGATAAAAATGAAACTCATACATGGGGCCTCACCTTATAAAATTGTTCTTATTTCTTGCGTGGAAATTTTTTCCTCTTGAGATTCAAAAACTGTATTCAATCTCGCGCCTTCATTCTTATGAAGCTCCTAGAATCCTAGCTGGCACTGGCACTCCATCGTCCTCTGCTAGCTTTTATCACAGCAGAGTGGCAGACCTTTCAAGGAGCTTTTGAGCAAGCTCTCTGGGATTTTTCTCCTGCTCTTCTAAAGACTCTCGACTTTTGTGTAAGCATTCAGAACCTTCACCATGTGAACCACCTGACACATAGTCTTTAACACTTTTCTATGTGGTATTTCTATAATGCTTACATCTGTGAAAACCTAGGTCTCTTAGGAAACAGATGAAAATTAAAAAAGAAAAGAAAGATAAAAAAAGAAAAAGAAAAAGTCGATATATTAGCAAAGCCAGATGTTTCCTTTATAGGTTTTGGAGAGGCACAGGTGTTTCTGAGTAACAAGTGGAATGGTAATGTATGTGGTAGTGAGTGTCTCTTGCCATCCATTCCTCTTGGCAGACCTTCTCTCCCTTTACAAGCAGGCGTTCCCGCTTAGGTACAGAAACTTTCCACATTCTGGCAGCATCACCTCCTCTTCTGCATGTATTTCTTGTGGCCCAAACATTTCTGGGTGTGTAAATGGGATAATGAAAATAGACTCCTCATTCTTTTGTTTCCTATTCTCTCTAATTGAACAGCTGTATTCACAGAGTGACATTTAATAGATAGATCGAACCTGGGCCAGAAGATAATATGAAAGATAATAGAATTCGGATCACTTTCATTTCAACACACTCCCAGAATAGCTACACCATATGAATAAAAAATAGTGGTGGGATTAGCTGCGTTAGTAGAGGCAATGATAAACCTGAGTGTGTCTAAGGAATCAAGTCCAGGATAGAGGAGGATATCTGAGAAGGAAGAATCATGTGAAGAGTAAAAGAATCTTATTCAGAGAAGGAAGGAAAATTATTATGTATAGATACAGAATATGTCATGTTTGTGTGTGGTGTGTGTGTGTGTGTGTGTGTGTGTGTGTGTATGATGGAGTGGGGAGTGTTAAGGCTATGGTGAAAAATAAATAGAAAGGTATTAGAAACTAAACTATCTGTGATTTAAATGGCTGTAAATTATAACATAATTTATTCAGTAATTTGTGATAGCAGACTGAATTTGTCATAATTGATAGACTTCTCATAGTCATGAGAGGCTTATTTTTTACAGTTTTTATTTAAAATAATTTAAAATTTTATATATACATGTGCACACACATGCACACTGTGGTGTGTGTATGGAGGTTAGAGGATAACTTGTGGGAGTTGTTTCTCTCCTTCCACCATGTGTAGGATCAACTTAGGTAGTCAGGTTTGGTAGCAAGTGCGCTCACCTGCTGCCCTTCTGTAGGGAGTTGATATGGAGAATGTTTGTGCACAGTTTGCCTTACACAACTTGTACCAAAAAGCTTACTTTTAAGCCACCACTAGTACACACTGCCTCCTGTTTCATCTGGTATTTTGTTTCTGATTTTAGCAAATTTCAACTATGTGTTCCTCACACAGGCAAATTGTGACTTCTTTTCACAAGCACTCTCGGCTTTTGGATCAGGATGGTTGGTAGCCTTCTTGGTGTTCATAGGAATTTGAGACACCTAGACATATCTTCAGTCAGAAATGAGAAGCTAGATACTGACACTTAAGTCCCTTCTTTCACATTAATGGGCTGCTGTGTTCATTTTGCAGCTAATTCAGGCATTTGCCAGTATTTTCTCAACCATAGCATAAGGGTGGTACCCTTGGGTCTGTAGAGAATTAACATTTCCTATTACATCTAAGTTAGTTATGCTAAGGGTAATTCAGTAGTTATCAAATGAATTACAGAGAGAGAGAGAGAGAGAGAGAGAGAGAGAGAGAGAGAGAGAGAGAGGAGGAGGAAGAGAGGGAGAGAGAGGGAGGGAAGGAGGGAAGAAGGGAAGAAGGGAAGAAGGGAGGGAGAATAAATATTTGTGACATGTCTTTTTTTTCTGTCTTTCTGTGTGTATACACACAAGTCTTTCTCTATGTGTATTAAATACCTTTGAGATAGCATTATAGGTATTTGCGAGCTACCTGATACAGATGGTGGATCTGAACTATGGTCTTCATGATGGAATATCACTACATTTAACCACTGATTCATCTCTCCAATGATTTCTTAATGTAAATGTAACTAAAAACTGCTCAGAACTGTTAGTCCCAACTCCCCTTCTCTTCCGCTGTGACACATCAGTGCCACTTCATGTTTTTAATGATTTTGTGCTAGCTAAGAGGTAGACTCCAGAAAAATGTATATTTTTTATTCTTTAGGATATCAGTTTTTTTCCCTCAGAGTCTGGGTCTAAGGTGACAACTCAGATTATTGCCATTCAAGGAAGGTTTTCTAACGGTATGGATTACACAGGTCTGAGAAGCAGAAGAGGAAGCCACAGGATTAGTGACATTGTTAGGTACAGTATGCTGCATCTTAGACCTCTGAGCTTGAACGGG